>NC_084963.1:15774018-16074018 GCF_949316205.1 Platichthys flesus | reverse complement strand
CTCCATTTAGGTACATTGTGAAAGAGTGTAGAAAATTATGCTTCACTCTGGGCCTGTGTTCCAGCCCTTGTGGGCAGTAGTCTCGATGTAATTGTGCATTTTGTTCCTTCTCCAAACCCCTGGATGAATAATTAAGCACATGTTACATTATTGATGAGGCGATTGCTAATAGGTCGGTTATGTTTGTTTGTCGGCAGGTATTCCATGACATCGCCTACAAAGCGAAGGACAGAGAGGACTTGCTGGCTGGTATCGAGGAGTTCCTGGATGAGGTCATCGTCCTGCCCCCCGGCGAGTGGGACCCTGACATCAGGATAGAGCCGCCCAAGTCGCTGCCTTCCTCAGATAAGAGGTCTGCTCTAATCCACACAGCCTAATCCAAGTCCAAGTCCCTGCATATAAATCTATTAGAAATATATTATAAATCTATTCAATGTGTTTCATGGAAAATGCAGCATGAAAGTCACATTGCCGGGAAAGTCTCTCCACACCAGGGATAGTTTCCTCTTTTTATCCGCAGCTACACATCATACCTGTATGTAAATGCTAAAAAAGTTTTTCCTTCTAGATAAGCAAATGGTTAAGTTTTTTCAAAAGCAACAGGAATGGAAACGAGTCACAAAGTCAACAAACTGTCTCACTAACAAACATTATACATAAAATATTTACCTACAATTCGTCATCAGCAAACATGAGCCTCAATGGCTGGTGAAACCAGACCAAAGTCCTTGAGTGTGCAGAAATAAAAATGAGTTCTCATGTTTAGGAATTCAAATGTTCATTGATAGGATGTGTTTTCTAAACATCCCACACATTACATCAAGTTTTAGTTCACGTTAGACTTTCTCTGGATTAAAGAGATATCAGGTGGCCATAGAGATCAGATTAAACATGTAGCTAGAGCATTGTTGTTACACATTCTACTGTATACGGTGTATATGTCACTAAAGACAATACTCACATCACACTAAACTGGATCAGTTATGTCAAAGCATAATTGGAAAGGGCTAAAGCTTGCATCTATACCATTTAAACAGATTTAATGCTCTGTGTGACATATGCCTCTGTAAAATCATGTTTATATGTCGTATAAAATGTTTATATATGATATTTGATTTGACGGCACATTTATTGAATTTGCTTGATGGACAAAACATCACTGAATCTATGACTCATAGGTTTCGTCCTAGTTTCTCTCTGTGTACTCGACTATATTGACACTTTGTCTTTTTCTGTTTTAAGGAAGAACATGTACTCTGGAGGAGAGCCACCCCATATGAACGGAGACGCCCCCCATGATGCAGGACATGGAGGGGGAGGAGGTCACCAGGTCGGAGAGGAGCTTCAGCGGACGAGAAAGTAATTCACTTTAAGATTGAAACCATCATCCGGATTAAGATCCTTATAGGATGCGATTGCTGTCAATGTCGAGTGTAAAGTAAAAATCCTAATTTGAAATAAAAAATTGGTCTTAATTTAAGTTTCCTATGAGGAAATGTTCTACACACGAATAAAGAACAAAGAGTGATTCACTATTGTTTTTTGGAACAAGTCCTTCTTTCTTTGCAGACTCTAATGTTTCTGTCTTTCAGGTTCTGTGGAGGTCTTGTCCTGGATATCAAGAGGAAGATACCGTTTTTCGCCAGTGACTTCTACGATGCAATACACATCCAGTCTCTGTCTGCCATCATGTTCATCTATCTGGGCACTGTGACCAATGCGATCACATTCGGAGGCTTACTTGGAGATGCTACAGACAACATGCAGGTAACCCATCCTCCCACACCTTATGGTGGCGTTTTATTTTATTTACAGCGATTGAGGCTTTTTTTCTTTGGAGATATCCTGGTGCAAGTTTCCTGTTGCAATAGACGTGGTCTGTTTTCAGCCTGGATAAAACGTAGCAAAACATTTTCTTTCACTGACGTGTGTTGAACCCCCTGCTTTGATATGTGTTGCAACTATGGCAGCCGAGGGCTTTCTTGGCATTCATGTGGAAAAAAAAGAAGTTGGTAAAGTTAACTGCTGGCAGAGCACATATATAATGGGGCTAATTATATAAAAAACAACATGTGTTATGACCCCTGACATAATAAAACTTGGTCCCTAAAAAAAATCTCTCCTAAATTAGGACATGAATCCAGACGACTTTAATTTGTGCTCAGGTGGCACTGACTCTTGCTAAATAGTTGAGCCTGGTTAAATCTGCTGGTACTACGTCATCTACTGGTTCTCTGGTAGCACCAGTTTGGTTTCCAAAGTATCCAAATGGAATCTCTAATGCACATACAGTTGGCTTTGAAAAGCTTACTAAACAGTGGCGCAGTACTCAACATTTTATTTAAGAAAATTACAAATAAATATACACAAACCTCAAGTAAAAGTGCCTCATTCACTTTTATACTTGAGTAAAAGTAGGCACTTGTTTTTAGATATTCTTAAAGTATTAAAAGTACTTCTTGAGTGGAGCCTGTTCCCTTATGCAATGGTCTACGACATTTTTAGTCTTGGCAGCGGTGTCTCTGCCGCTGCCGGGACTAATGGCTCGATTTTCTCCCGTTAAAGGAGGCGCAGTCTAATGTTATGAACTCAATGTTATGAACTCATTGGATCAGTGGACCGATTTTGCTCTTATTGATTTCTTTAAAAAAAGTATAAAAATTTTAAACTTGAACGCATTGAAGAAAAGTAGTGGAGTACAAATCACTGATATAAAGTTGTATGTAGCGGAGTAAAAGTGCAGATACATGAAAATAGTACAGTGACAATGAAGTGAATGTGCTTTGTAACCATCACTGTAAAACACTTAGCACTTAAAGATGTATCATTTATTTTCACCTCCATCATAGCTCCGTGTTTTGAAGTCACTCACGCTGATAAGCTGCTAACTTGCAGTATGAGCTGCAAGTTAGCATCCATCTGCTTTACCTGCTGTTTACAGCACAGCGTTCAGTGTGACGATGGCATGCACTGCTCGCCTGGTGCCCCTGGTAGCTGTGTGTAAACACTTGTCCAGTGACTAAGGTGTACTCGCTTGGCCCCTCTGCTCCTGCCAAAGAGCTGCGTCCTATCAGACCTGTGGAGAACCAGCCCTCGGGGGATTTGCCCGTGCTGTAAATAACCACAGATCCAGATTACTGAGCCACTGCAGCCTCGTCTGTGTTTCCAGTGACTTCCCCCCCCCCCCCCCTTCCAAAACATGGAGTGGAAGAGGGGAGTGATGCAGAAGCACGGAGAACAACCGAGGGAATCCCTGCCCTCACTTAACCCCTCTCTCAACATGCGTCCTAGAAGCAGAGCCTGTAGTACTTATCAATTACTCATCTGTATCTATACAGCTTCTAAAACACACACACGTATGCAAAACGGATAATGACTGGAAATCAAACCGACTTTTCCTGATGAGCCAGAAGAGCAGCTGCGTGATGTGTATAGACAAAGCTTCCTGCTGAGCAAGCAAGAATCATCACGACAGTGTTTAAAAGGCTCAAGAAGGTGTGTGAGAGGAAAAAGGTGAAAAATGCTCAAAACTGATGAACTAATATCTCATATTCAGCTTTTGCTTTCGAGGTGGAGACCTAAGGTACACTACAGCAGATAATAGGAAACAAACAAAACATTCAACTTGGCCAAGAAAACACAAATGGCAAAAGCACAGTACATTAATTTTTATTTAAAGCAAATTAATAAACAAAATGCAGGAGGTCAAATTCTGTGAGATCAAAACCTAAATGGATTAAAGTTAACCATGAGTTAAGCTTTAGAGTCGTCTAAACCCAATGAATGTGCTCCATCATAGTCTAAGCATGTGTGTTAACTCTACATGGGTTATTTTGTGTGTTACAGGGAGTGCTGGAAAGTTTCCTGGGCACGGCGCTGGCTGGTGCGGTGTTCTGCCTGCTGGCCGGTCAGCCCTTAACCATCCTTAGCAGCACGGGCCCGGTGCTCGTCTTCGAGAGGCTCCTCTTCAACTTCAGCAGGTGAGTAGCTACTGATCCAACCCGGTCACTTTTTATATTCACAAGCCGCCTGGGAGATATTTATAGATGGTTGTTTTTTTCCCCGCCGGAGGACAGAAATCCTATCCTCCTGAATGTGACGCAGAAACGCAATGTGACTACAAATGGATAATTCACGGTTACAACTGGCAGCTTGAGCTTTAAGGATTGTTTATTTAAAGAATGTCCCTCCATAACATTTTAGCCTAGCACAAATCTCAGGCAGGAACAGATTGTTCTGTCCTGTCCAATAACATCCTATTTTACAACTAGTATTAAGAACATTAACCAAAAGCATAAAGTCCTGTAATAGAAGTTTCTATGAAAAACTATCACTGCATATTTTGAAATATTTTGCCTTGGCTGTGCAGGTAATAATTCACCCTCATTTCATTTACCACCGTGAGTGAAGAATGTCACGGTGTCCATGTCTCTGCAAATGTTTCCATGCTTCAGTTCTTAGGCAGCTGTGAGTCGGTCTACAGCTGGTGGATATGTATTCTCTACAGGTGGATGTGCTCCGCCATCGACTGGGAGTAGTGCAACCTCACAAATGCTTTGCCTCACTCCCTCCTGTTCTCATTGAGCAGGCGATAAACTTTGGTCATTAACCAGCCTCACGTTGCTGTTTCAGTAACTCCGGTGTAATTCTCACACACACACATACACAAACGCACATAAAACTTGGCTGACCATTTGTCTGTCTCCATTCCACGCGTCCTGTCTTTTGCAGTTGCGTGAACTACATTCAACAACTCTGGCTGCAAGGCATAGCCTCAAAGGCAATACTGTGGTATTTCAAAGGCCTCGGGAGCCTAATGTAAGATTCCCCAACCTTTTTTAACACCCCCACTCTTATTTGAATCTTTTCCACAGAGATAACCGCTTTGACTACCTTGAGTTCCGGCTGTGGATTGGCCTGTGGTCGGCCGTGTTCTGTCTGGTGCTGGTCGCCACGGACGCCAGCTTCCTGGTGCAGTACTTCACGCGGTTCACCGAGGAGGGCTTCTCCGCGCTCATCAGCTTCATCTTCATCTACGACGCGTTCAAAAAGATGATCAAGCTGGCCCACCACAACCCCATCAACTCCGAGTTCAACCACAACTTTGCCACGCTCTACGGCTGCCAGTGCGTTCCTGGTAGGTTGCCTTCCTCCACTCTGGCCCCTACACCCATGTTGATATTATCAAGGCACCATCATAGGTTCACTGTTCCCATTGACACGGGACAGTGAGGGCTGAACACTTGTATATGGTTTGGTCCGGTTGGCAGTGATGTTACCAGTGTATGTCAAACAAAGCTTTTCCCTTGTGCTTCCCTGTGTTGACAGTCGAGATAACAAATGATACTCAAGTGTTTCAGCCAGTAGATACCACTGTTTACTTTCTCAACGGCCCTGTCAGTGACTGTGTCGCAAATGACTGTGCAGAGCTGTTTGTGAAATCAAATGTGATATAGCAAGTATCGGAGGTTGTTCTTTTACCTGATTAGATATTGTATCTCTTTAACCAGGCAACTCGTCGGAAATCCTTGATGTCACTTCCTGGAATAACGGCTCTGATGTGGTATGTAGTGTCCTGTTTTTTTGTTTTTTTTTACATTTCGTGGCGAGAACAAAACTGTGGCTTAAATTCACTGGCTTTCTCCAGATATTGTTTCTTGTTGGTCAAAAGAACCTCTTATGTTTGCAGGCAGCGAACGCCACCTGGGCGTCCCTGACCATGGACCAGTGTCTGAAATACAAGGGGCAGTTGGTGGGAGAGGCCTGTGGCTTCGTGCCTGACATCACCCTCATGTGCTTCATCTTGTTCTTCGGGACCTACACCTGCTCCATGTGCCTGAAGAAGTTCAAGACGAGCCGCTTCTTCCCCACCACAGTGAGCGACGCCTCTTATTAATCACTGGATTTCTTTTTTTCTAACTCTGGCCGCACAGTGAACCACAGTGGTGGTGACACAGTCGGCTTCAGTAACCATTACAGATGTTTGTGGTGATCACCACATACCTTTACCAAGAGGCTCTCAGTGTAGGCGCCAAGCTCAGGTGTCGATGTGGGAGGGTCAGATTTCAAACTATTCAGTGTTTAAGGCAGGAGGCTCCAATTACAGTTACAGTTAAACTTAATTCAGTAAACCCACCCCTGATGATAATAATAATAATAATAATAATAATAATGATGTTTATCGTCTTAGTTGTGGTATTTACCCACTGACCACGAAGTACAGCTTAGGCTGATGGGAATGTTTTTAAACCAACCTAAACTTGTTTGATATAAACTTTGTAAAGAGGATAATTCATCTGAAGAAAGAAAAACAGAATTCAATTGTGTGGGTTCATTTTGTAGATTAGATTATTTTTCTTAGTTTTATGTTATCACAAAAACAAATTTTCTTGTAGTTTAATCCAAAAAGTGTCTTTCGAACTCAAGTCTCGGATTCTTGATTTGGATGGTTATGGTTAACGGCTAATGAAAATCCAGTATTTGACAATATTAGAATATCTCCTAAGGATATGATTACATTTTATCTCCTAAGGATATGATTACAATACAGAAATGTCCAACTTCTGTAATTTAATTTATGCACTCGATACTTGAAGAATCCAGCCTTATTGAATAACTTACTAGTTATTGAAAGATTGTCAAGAAAAGTCATCTTAATTTACCCAAAATAAAATATTCAAATATTTGGCTGAACAAGATCACGTGTCACATTGAGGATTCCGACATTAAACGCGAATCATATTAAATTGTTCCTTCACTCTTACTTTACCCACAGCACTAAACTAGGTCATACTAGACTAGGACACTGCCTTACAGGAGTATAGGTCAATAATAAAAAAAGGCCCGATGATGAAGAAGTTAAGGCGTCACAAAAGTTTCTACAATTCATACCCTTGTTTTTTGGCTCTTTTAATTATGTATTTCTACTTGTGTCACTTGTATCCCTCATTTATCGGCCTTCGGCTTTGTTTAAAACCTGTTACAATTTTTTAGTCACCACCTGCTGAACAACTGTCTACTTCACAAGCTATATATGCACCGACTGCACGTGCAGTGATGTGCACAGTCAGCGAAGTGGGTATCGGCGTGTTTACATAAAAACATTGCAGTTTAGCTGTGTGTAGGGCTTTTGTCAAGCGCATGAAGAGATAGATTGGAACTCAGTCAGGTGCATACCTCCGACAAGCCAACAATTCTCCTAGATATCAGTTCCATAATAGTAATTATTCCCTGAGAAATCAAACGCTGCTGTGTTAAAGAAAGTGGTTTAAAATAAATCCCGGATCCCCACAAATATTTGATGGGCCAACTGGGGTGAAAACATATCATTGCAGCCAGTTTCTCCCTTTACCACAGTCTAAAAATAAACCTGTAAATGTTTCTCTCCGTCAGGTAAGGAAGCTCATCAGTGACTTTGCGATCATCTTGACCATTTTCCTCTTCTGCGGCGTGGACGCGTTTGTTGGTGTGGACACTCCGAAGCTCATAGTGCCAAGTGAATTCAAGGTAAGTAACCACACATGGCAGAGCATCTTATCCATAAAGAAATACACATGTACACTCGCAATAACATAATTTATCCACCGTGTACTTGAAGTCATTGCACTGAATGAGTTGAAATGTGAATGACAGTGGTCTGCAAGGCGCAGTTTCTTCTAACTCCAATTCTGCCCGTTCCTGCGAGAAGGCCCCAGTTATTCTCTGAAAGCCCAGTATAAAGCTTTCTCTGTGGTTTGCCCAGTAAGCGATACATATTACCTGAAACACAGACAAAGTCGTTCACGGTGGTTGCTGAGCTCAAATGTTCTTCAGCTGGCGTTAAGCCCCCCCGCCCCGCCCTGACACGGAGAAAGGGACCGATGGGGTATAGGAGCGGGCACCTGCATCAAATGACAACATGATTATAGGTGATGTGAGAACACAGCCGGTGTTGTAGTACAAGCACAGAGCCAGCCTTGTTTGACCGCAGAGTCTTAGTTAACAGCTTTCTGTCGTGTAATGATGCACCAGTCGTCCCAGACTTCTGTGCACATGTCCAGTTACTCCCGCCTACAAGTTCCTAAAAGTTGTCTTTTTTATTATTTATCTTTCAGCCCACAAATCCAAAGAGGGGCTGGTTTATTCCTCCTTTTGGAGGAAACCCCTGGTGGGTGTACCTGGCAGCCGCGCTCCCCGCTCTGCTGGTCACCATTCTGATATTCATGGATCAGCAGATCACCGCGGTGATCGTCAACAGGAAGGAGCACAAACTCAAGGTTGGTGCTACCGCCTCTGAGTTTCATTCAGTCATAAAAATTATCATCATTAGGTCATTAGAATGTAAACATTTTGTGAAATACTGAGGAAATGAGGAGCAGTCAGCGATTTTATGATAACTGTGGTTTAATTCTGATAAAGCACATTCTTCTTCTTCTTCTGCTGTCTTAACCTTGTGTCTCCTCTCAGAAAGGGGCGGGCTATCACTTGGACCTGTTCTTGGTGGCCATCCTGATGATCATCTGCTCTTTCATGGGTCTGCCGTGGTACGTGGCGGCCACAGTCATCTCCATCGCCCATATCGACTCTCTGAAAATGGAGACCAAGACGTCGGCCCCTGGGGAGCAGCCTAAATTCCTGGGTGTCAGGTGAGTTCACGCAGCTGCCAGAAAAATGACCGACTATACTGGATCTTTCTCCTCCTTTTCTTTTTTTCCCCAAGTGTACTGTTGGCTTTTACCTGTGCCAGGTAGATAATTGTGCACCTTGGATTCCCGGGTTTAATTTGATCTTATTGATCCCTTGAGCAAGTGGCCGGGGGGCAGACTGACTGTCTGTAGGGGCCTGGGCCACAATACTGTGTGCAAAATCTGCACAAAATGTTGTGTAGAGCTAATAAACATATCGATTTTACGAGAGTGATCACGATAAACTAAATTTTTTCTCTTAACAAGGTTCAGGGGTGCTTTACAGAATCCATTGGAATAAAATAGAAGAAAGTTTACAAAAAATTAAATATTAAGAACAGAAATATTTATAGAACTGGACCAGAATAGAAAAGGAGATGCGAGAAGAGAATCAAATTTTTTTCCCCCCGAAAAGTAAGGAAGTAAAGATCTATGTAAAGTATTTTCCAAATGTCTGTATTTGTATATCAATTGTTTTTAGAATGGATTAACTGAACTGAAAACAATGAAAAGTAAAACTTGACGTGGACTAATTTCTGATCTGTTAAAGATTGTGTCATGGTCACATGACCATTATAGATGATGAAGACGACTACCTTCATGCTGTCAACTGGGAAATGAATACTGTCAATTACAAGTTAATATAAATATAATATTGAAATGTATACAATATAAGAGGACATTCTAAAAGGACTTCACTTATAGCACCGGTTTAAGCGTGTGCACGGTGTGTTTTAACTGTTTCTTTAGCGTATACTGCCATTATAGAACCATGCTGCATGTTATCAGACTGTTTTTCAGTCTAGATTCAGAGCTATTGTCTTTGAAGTTTTGAGTTATTGATTGATCTTGTTCTTCTCCTCTATCCTTCACTCCAGGGAGCAAAGGGTCACGGGGATCTTCGTGTTCCTCCTCACAGGACTCTCCGTCTTCATGGCCCCCATCCTCAAGGTAACGCTCCGGCTTCTTAATTCTTCCCCGGAAACACGGATAACTGTCCTCCTCTCTTAGGACAAACTCCTGTCACCCTTCTTAAATTTTAAATAATTTCAGATCTTCTGCTCATCCGATTAGGGACTCCCACAGTAGAAGTAATGCGATGTGAAATAAGCATGTGCATCAGCGCCCAAACTCTGATTGCAGCTGAGTGTGGTCTTCTTGAGTTTTCATCCCTTCACTGAGGCCAGATTAAAACATGTGACGTCACACTGGAGACTGGTGCAGCTGGGGCTCCCCCTTGTGGAGATTTACAAGATTGTGCTTTCAGTGCTTGTCTATTGCTGATAACATTGTCTTTGACATTTTTGAAAAGATGATTTTCAAATTCAAAACTTCAGAGCAATCATTTTTGGGATTTCTACACTTTCTTCCAACCTGCTGTGACATTGGAATGTGAAAGATTGTTTTCGAATTAATGATGTCTTTCTCTTTATTGTTGAGTTTATACCCATGATATCGAAGCCCTTTTTTAAAACCACGCTCTGTGTTTTTCAGTTCATTCCCATGCCTGTGCTCTACGGTGTGTTCCTCTACATGGGCGTGGCGTCACTCAACGGTGTCCAGGTGAGTTTTATGAAAGAAATCTGTCACTTAAAAGCAATTACTCTACTATAAACACTGCAGCATTTCATTTCATCATCCAGCTCAGCCCTGCAAAAGACGTTTTCAATCAACTCAAAACCTTTTTTGTGTTTGACGTGTGAAATTTAAAATGAGCAAGGCTACATCCAAAAATTTGAATCGGTGCAAACCTCAACCAAGGCTGTCAATCTCCTTATGCAACCACATTTGAATCTGTTAGATGTGAATTTTAGTTTGGATCTTCATAAAAATCCCTGAATCCACCTCTTTTCCCAGATCCTCCTTACAAGTTTAATGGAAGTTTGTTCTATAGTTTTTGCTTAATCCTGCCGACATACAACCAACATCCTTAGCACAGGCTCTCCTGTCCAAAACATACCGGAATGTAAGTAAGGCTATTGGTGTAGAGCTGGCACCAAAAGCATGAGACGAAACAAAGACGGCGAACAAGCCGACCCACAAAGTGTCAAAGTCGTGGAGCAGCACTTGAACTAGAGACAGTTATTATTGAATTTAACAATTGAATTCCTTGTGACTGAAAGATTTACTCGTATGTTAACGTCTAACATATCAAAGTTAAACACGACCTTCACTCTCATTCCACTTGCGTTTCCCTTTTGTTATCGAAACAATCATGATCAAAAAAACAATTAGCATTTTTATGTAAACTACACATATGGTGATTGGCTGCACTGTGTTCAAGCTCTGAACCCGCCCATCTGTTTCAGTTAATGGACCGTCTGCTGCTGGTCCTGATGCCAGCCAAGCACCAGCCGGACCTCATCTACCTGCGACACGTCCCCCAGAGACGCATCCACCTGTTCACCTTCATCCAGGGCCTGTGTCTGGCTCTCCTCTGGATCCTCAAGTCTACCGTGGCCGCCATCATCTTCCCGGTCATGGTGAGAAACTGCTGCAGTCACTGGAGGACGGACGGGACAAAAACTTGGGGCGCTCGAAACCCGGACACAGAGGCTAAATGGAATATTCTGTTTCATTTATTCTTTTTTTTGTTAGATCTTGGCGCTGGTTGCCGTGCGCAAGGCCATGGACTACCTGTTCTCCCAGCACGACCTGAGCTACCTGGACGACGTCATTCCAGAGAAGGACAAGAAGAAGAAGGAGGATGAGAAGAAGAAGAAAAACAAGAAGAAGGGAAGCATCGACAGCGAAGCTGATTTCGTAAGTAAACCTTGATATTTTAAATTTGTAGATTAAAATACAAACCAGTACATATTACCTTTTCATGTGTCCAGTGTGATAGTCTACATCCTCCTGTAGATCCTCACCTTTTTAATTAAATCCCAATGTGTTCATTTTCCTCCCTCCTCCCACAGTCTGACTACCCCTACCATGAAAATGTCCCCAGTATAAAAATCTCTATGGATGTGCTGGAAAAGGAGCCCATGTTGGGGCATAAGTCTTTGGATAGTGAGTACTGTCCAGTTTTTGCTTCTCTGTAGCATCAAGCGCTGCTGGTCCTCTAACACTCTTTCCTGCTTGCACTCAACAACCTTAACATCTTTTTAAGTGAACTCAAAGCTGCTCTTACCTTGAAATGTCAATACGATTATCAAAATGAACAGCTTGAAAGCAGCTTTGTTGGTGCTTACCTTTTTTCTTTTTCTTCAAAATATCCCGGTTTTGTATGTAGGTTTTTGAAAATGATTTATTTTTCTCTCTCTTTCCCCCACTTAGGAGATGAATCACAGACTCTCCTTAACGCGCAATCGCCATGCTGAGCATTACTTTGCGTCTCCCACAGTGGCTGAGTAAGTGAGTACCTGCTGGCATATTCAATGCATATTTCCTCGGACAGGCAAATGAGAGAACCTGAGTATTTCACGCTGTGGGATTCCAGGCGTCGGGTTTAATGCTCCTCCCTCACTTTCTCCTCCTTCCAGTCTTGAACGAGGGTTGTACACCAAAGGTTTGCCTCAGATTCGAATAGGCCGCAACACTGAGGATAACGGCTTCATCTGGAGGAGGGGCTCCGAAACTGATCTGTGAATGAATTTGTCCAAAGAACCCAGCAGAACCGACGTGATGTAACAAACCCAGCCTCTCCTTTAGAGCCAAATTCAAACGGAATGGAGGCATTTGTCCTAAAACTGGTACTGAATTTTAATAAGGGGCCATTTGACTGTTCTTCGTATGCGTGATTCCCCGTAGAAAGCAAAAGGGCTCATCAAAGTCATGTGTGTGCAGTTTTTATGGGACATTAATAAGATATTCATGTGTACGCTAATAATTTATTAAGCATCTGGCTAAACATGTAGAATCATCAAAGAGGTGCAGGGTATGTAGGTTAGATAGCTTCACAACATACTCATGAAATTTTATACAATTCTGTACCTTTCCACAGGCGCTGAACTGCTCTTTTTTTCTTATCAATTTATTTCCAAAGAACACAGATCATCACTGGCCGCCCCCCTTATAGTTAGTTTTTTTTTCCCCTCCAGGAGTTATTTCTAATATTTCTTGAAGGTTTTGACTCGTAACTGCTGGAGTTTTGAGATTCAGACATATCGCAGGTGTTAATTGTACTCAATAGCGAGAGCTGTCAACACGCACGTGAAATCCTCCATTTTTATACTTGCAGTGAACTAAAGGGCTAGGAGAGGACATCTATGCACAGTCAGGAGCAGACATTAATTTTGTAATTATGGGCATATTTTAAACGTATATTATTTATCCAGCAGCCATCTAAGGCTGCAGATTCGTACGCAACAGCATATAATGTTTCTTTTCACACCATACAGACTGGAACTCCTGCTCGTTTTCTAAATCTTTTTTTTCTTTCTTTCCTCGTTTTTTTAATGTATATTTATTTTATTTAAACTCTTGAATCGTACTTATGGCTTTTACTTTTTACTTCCCCATTTGTGCAAAAAAATTCTGTGGTCTATATCCACTCTGCTGTCATTTTCCTGTTGTAGGGAGATAATACTGTAGATGTATTATACCTGTATGTAGCTCTACCTCTTTACTGTAGGCGCAAGGCATACTATATGGATATTAACATCTGTTATTAATTATTTGTGATCAAACACTGATTTTTGTTTTTTTCCAATTGGCACTGCATAGGATCTTCGATCCTGTTCCGACACTTAAGATATTATATTTTGTTCAGGTTTTTCTCTCGAAATGACCTAATTTACGATTTTAAGTTTTTCAACCAAAAAGGCATATCTTAAAAACTCTTCTGAGTACAGACACAGGGAAACTAAAACAAAATGGCATTATCTTTAAATAAAGTGTCATTATTTAATGTTCTCATGTGCTGACGGGGCAGAAGTGATGTCCTGTCCCCTTCTCACCCGCCTGAATGATTCAGTTTAATCTGGACCAAGAATTCAACCCTCAAAGTCTTCTTAAGTTGAATTTTCCTTTTGAAATGTGATTATATTTAAAATGTGATCTTTGATGCAATCTTTGACTACATTTTTATTTTTTATTTTAATGTTTTTTGTTTATCTTTTTAAAATGAAAATCAACAATCACTGTGAGCTAATGCAATGTTTTGCTCCTGGAAGAACTCCTGCTTCATAGTGTGCAGAGTAAAAAGGGCTTCACTATGAAACCGATTATTTTGCTGTGAAAATCAATAGTGCATCATCACCTAAATTCTCTGTAGTGACGGTTCGATGAGCAGCGAAACACACAGGTCTTAAATATTGCAATATCGTGTGAATTTCTTTATCGTGCTCTTCTCCCTGATTGAAGTTAAACACTGTAATAGAATCAGTCAATTTAAGATTCTTATTGCACATTTGAATGTAATGCATCTCCATCCATTTTGAAATGTTTCTGTATTTCTTTGAAGACAATCACGTGTACGATCAGTGCAGTTGTAGTGCAAATATAAGGGCTATTGATTCCTGCTTTTCCAAATCGCATCAGTAGGTCTCTCTGAAGTACGAGACCGTTAAAGTTGCTTCGAAACCCAAAAATCTAAAAACCACATTGTCTTCCACTTTGTTCTGTGAACTGTATAATCTTGATTTTTAGACCTGCTGATTATATAATCTATATATTTTTGTTTCGTAATCTAAAAAAACGGATTTTATACAAGCATCAAATGATACGATAGGTTACTCAGAAGGAAGCAGAGTTTTTTTTTTTTGAACTGGTGTTTTTGTATGAGAGCAATAAAACAGTCCAGATGATTCTTAAACACTCAGTTCTCTGTGTTCTTCACTTTATTGTAAGCGTTTGAAAGATGCAGCTTGTTAATGATGGGATTTCAAACGACAGGTTTGAACTGATGTGTGATTTAGTAAAGTTGATATTATCCGCACTACAGACGGTTCTGAGGCCACAGTGTTTTTTTTTAGACATGTACCAGTGCCTGTTCTAAGCACAACGGTCCCAGTTCAATGTAATTAAAGTATATGCACTATAAGCATCTGGTGTGTGAGGTTCAGACACGTGGAGTGCATGTGTGCTTCTCTTAAGTGGATGTATCGGGTGTAATCTAAGCTGCAGATGCCGTCCTCACATCCTGCTGCGATTGCTCAGTCTCACAGCAGAGAGTGGAAAAAATGGCAGAGCTGCATAGTTTCCACGATCAAAGGACTCTGTGTCGGCTGTAATGAAACTAATTGACTCATGACAATGAATCACTGTGTGCTTGTGTCATTGCCAAGATCAAAATATGTGTAATTAACTGGACTGAGCTTAATGATATTGGATATTACAGGTGTTGTCCGAGTGACTGGCTATGAGTAATGTGACCACGAGAGCACACAAAAGGAGGCGTCTGATTATGTTCCGTTACTAATACTGAAAGTGAAAGGGATAAACATTGCTTTTCAATGTTAGAAGTAAATATAGTAGTTCCAATAGAAGTGAACGCAGGGGCTGATCCTCCTGTTCAGCCCCACACTGAATCACATTCAGGCTCAAGGGGGCAGTAGTGACTCTCTAAAAGAAATGATTCCAAGCAGAACCCTATAGTTAAAGACAATTTCTGCATAGGAGACGAGATTGGGTGTCAGGGCGTCTGACAGCAGAAAAGCACCTGTGTGATGTGATGCAACCCACCACAGCAGCACGGCCCCTATGAAACCTAGTTAGTGTCAGAGAGATGTTGATTGCACTTTATTAGATGTTTCGCAGGCAGTTCTTTGCGGCGCTCTTGTCCTGAGTCGCTTGATACTGAAAGTTGTTTTCGATATATTTGATTGTCCTTGATGTTAGAAACACACTTTCACAGCAAAGACTTTTGCAATATGCAACCTTTCGAAGGACAAGGTGGATGAAGTACCATGATGTCTGTAATGCAGCCCTCACATCTAGAGATGAGGAAATAGTATGTGCAGGAAATCCCAAAGGCAGCTGTATTTTAATAAATTGAATGTATTTTATCTGCATGTGGTTTGGAGGTTAACCACACTAATGAGTCGGCCTCTGTACTCTACACTAATTTCATCACGTGCTATTGCTCTATAGATCAGATATTAGCTTTAAGAGCAACTCAAGGGTTGACTAGATTTGAAAGGTCCCACAACTCCTCTGTTTATTAATGAAGACTAATAAAGGTTGGTCACACAAGTCATGTTGTCTGAAGCTGCAAATATTAAAGTAAAGCCACTATAGGTACAACTACCATTGATCAACCACTGTGAATCAGTAGCTGTGGTTTGAATGGTTTGACCGTGTGTCATTGTCTGTTTCTATTAACTGTCGTCCATTTGGGAACCTTGGGAACTAGGAAAGGATGAAAATGAAATTCCTACGCGGCGATACAATGATCAGCAAAAAAGATGTTCTGCATGTGGATGCATTTAGATTCTGTTTGACCTAATTAACTGTCACTGTCACAGTTGCTTCACAGCAGGAGGGTCATTAGTTAGAACCAGACTCTCAGCTTCTGTGGAGGTGTCCCCGTGTCAGACTTCATGTTCTCTGTACTGATGTATGTCTCTGGCGACCTTTTCAGACCAATACATTGACACTTTAATGTCATTTTGCTCCTTTGTGCCTGAGAGGGAGCTGTTCCACTGCTGCTAAACAGCGATGACGTCAGATATAGTAAAAAAAGAAACAACAAATGGATTCAGAATGGCCTGATTTTGTTTGATTAGAGAGTAAATGAATAATGACCGTGACTGACAATGAGAGCGCTTAAACATAATCCAATTGAAGTGTCACATCAACATGATATAAGATAATCATTCTTTTTCTTTTTTTCACAAAAACATTTACCTTACTTAGTATAGTGGGCTATAATATACTGTTTTCTAATTATAGTAGTGTGGGCTGTTTTGGTGTTGAATAGGACTGTGGGATAGTTACAATCACTGTCAGGTTTATGCACCAAAGCAAAACAACAAATAATGACCGGACATTGTTTCCAGGCGAAAAAAAGAGGCGTTGGAAGAACACCACACAACTAATAAACAAACTCTGGGTTAACAATATCACTTGCTGCTCTCGGAGCTTAAATAGAATAATAATAACAGGCTTCGAGAGTTGAAAGGAAAAAGTAGTTGCAGCGCCATTTTTTTGCTCCTTTGCCTCATTATTAAAATTGTCCATTCTTCGTCTTATTAGCTTCCACTGCGAGCGAACATTTGACACAGTTTTCAAACTGTATCCACTCCTTTATTTCGACAGCACATGCATATGTACATTTGGCAAAGCTTTTTTCTTCTTTGACTTGTTTCAAGGATCCCATAATTACACAGTTTCGAAATTGTCATCACGAAGAGAAGTCTCTGAGCGGAACCTGAAGCGTCCACCACCCTCCTGACCCCTGCAAACACCTGTCCTACTTTTAACACTGTTTTGCATACGTTACAATAGATCCTATTTATTAACTGCCAATGATCAAATTGATAATGGCTTCGGCTGGCCAAGTGAGGGACAATTTACGTGACGATTTATGTGGGGGAGAAAATGACAGAAGGGGTCCCGGAGGGGAAATCGAAATAGTGTCTCCTCTGGACTGAGAGCAGGACATTGATATGAACCTCGGTGACCATGTCCTGGGAGGGATGCACAGTGTTTGTCAGGAGCCAGCGGGTTTACTGTCACCTTATTAAATGTTACTGAGCTGAGCACAGACGTCCACTACTGGAATAAATCAATTGTTTTGTTATATACAGTTGCAATCAGAAATATTCAACCCCCTCACCTCAATAGACATTATAGTGATGTGGATGACAGATAATGACAATAAATGACAAAAAAAAACATCAAAGAACAAAAGATATTTATTGATGCGTATATTAGTTATTTTGACAACAGAAGTTGACTTAACTTTGAAGTTCTAATGAAAAATGTAACTCTTTCAACACATGTGCATGTGCAGTATTATTCAACCCCCCAGCTTCAGTACTTTGTGGCGCATCCTCTAGCTTTTATAACTTCTAAAAAATGTTTTCGGTAAGTGCGGACAAGCTTCTTACACCTCTCGATTGGAATCTTTGCCCATTTTTCAAGTGCAAAAGCCTCTAGATCAGTGATGTTTGATGGCTTCCATGCTGCAACTGCCTTCTTTAAATCCCACCAAAGATTTTCAATCAAATTTGAATCTGGTGACTGTGAATGCAACTCCAGGACGTTCCAGGATCTTTTTCTCAACCAAGCTTTGGTGGACTTGGAGATTTTGCTTTGGATCATTGTCTTGCTGGAAAGTCCAATGATCACCAAGGTTCAATTTGTCAACAGATGGAATCACATTCCTTTTTAAAATGGCCTGGTATTTCTGTGAATCCATGATGCCATGTAAACAATAAAGATTGCTAGTTCCTGCCGCAGAAAAACAGCCCAACATCATCTTTGACCAACCTCCATGTTGGATTATGGGGATGGTATTCTTCTGGTCATAAGCCTGGCCTTTCACACGCCAGACATACCGCTGGTCCATACATCCAAACAGTTCCAGTTTGGTTTCATCAGTCCATAGAACTGTCACCCAAAACTCTGTAGGCTTATCTAAATTCCTCCTGGCATATTCTAGTCGACTTTTGATGTTGCTTGTGGTCAAGAGCTGAGTGCGTCTTGGAGCCGGCCATTAAGTCCTTTATTATTCAGTGCACGTCTTATAGTTGCCACTGCAGCACTTGTACCAGCCTTCATCAGGTCATCCTGTAGGTGTCTTGCAGTCACACAGGGATTTATCTTAGTTGTTCTGACTAAGTTGCTGAGGGTCCTTGATGAAATGCTGGGCTATCTTCCACGGCCAGGCATGTTTGAAGCTGCTCCATCAGTTGTAAACGTCTTTATAATATTCCCAATTGTGTCTCTTGGAATATAATTTTTGGGGAATTCTTCTTCTACCCAAGGCCTTTCAGGTGTGATGAAATAATCTCCTCTCTCAGCTTTTGTGTAAGCTCCTTTGTCTTTCCCATGATTGCAACTCACCTTGAATACCTTCATGGGTGGGGTTTATATATGCATCACAGCTGAAGCAAATGAAGGATCAGTATAGAGTTCCCAAAGGCTTAATAATGTTTCAACTCAACTTTAGGACAAAAACAACTGTCAGACAGCTTTAAAAACAACAATATTATATAGGGGTTGAATAATTGTGACATGGCTATCTTAACAAAATATACTGCTACACACAAATACTACATCATGCATTTTCCGTGTTGATTTTCTTTATCACTCAACTCATAAAGAAGGCATCCAAAGCAGAATCTTGATCAAAGAACAAGATTCTGTCTACTTTAATTGATAAATCCTTAAAATCTTTGGGGGGTTGAATATTTCTGATTGCAACTGTATATAAGGTATCTATGTATACCATCAGTGACTGCAGCTGTTCAAGATTTTACATCTGTCCTGATAGAAAAAACCTTGGTACCACTTTGATACCTCGCATTATTATTCATATTTATACATAGATCCGCCACAACATAAAAAAACTCTATGTAGCTTTTCTCTTGTTGATATATGTGCGTCATTACATTTATGAAATAAAGTCCCATCATTTTGCCTAGTTCTGAATTATTGCTTTTCTCTTTGCATATCTGGGTAAAATCAAATGTGCAACTGTACTTAAATATGTTTTGGTCACATTGCAGCTCATATTCAAGGTATACTTAAACCCTGGAGGAGAGAGTGAAGCGTTGAGGAAAAAGAGAGAGGCCGTGCAGCATTCAAACTTCATTCAATCTTCTCAACTTAGCGGGGGTGTGAGAAGGAAAAGGTGTAGAGTGATTTCCACAGGGCCTGTTGAGAACAGGGGTGAGCACAGCGGAGGAGGATGGATGCTCGGTAACTGAATGGTTGATCCAAGATGAGCATTGAAAACCCTTAGTTACTATTTTTTGGAAAATGTGAGGGAGATGTGTCAACGCTACGATGTTTGTTGATAACGGTTGTTAATATAATAATGTTAATTAATAATGCTGATGACGTAGCGAGTGGTGTCACAATTCCTAGGGGGATTTTCTAACCCTCTCCCTTGTGGCTCCGTTTGAAGGGGGACACTCCCAGAGACACTCCCATCAGCGTTAAGTGTGTTAATCTGCTTCAGTCTTAGTCACCCGCCGTCAGTTAAAGCCGAATAAAACCTTAGATGACTGAAGAATAAACTTAAAAAAATTAATTAGAATTAATAGCTTTTGCTTTGCTATTTGCTATTTTATATAGAAAACCAAAGAGTGGGTGAGAAAGAACATTTCTCATTCATCTAATCACCGATAATTGCCGAGCCAAATTAATAGCAAGGCCACTGAGCTGAAACCCTCAAAAATGAGGCGACCCTGCGTGAATGTTGTGATGAAAGGTTCCTGTGATTTTGTATCCTTGGGTTTGTGTGTGTTCACTATTTTAGTTGTGTGTGTGCCTATGTGAACTATATGTGCGGACTGAATGAATAGTGAAATCCCAGGAGATTAGACACAAACACCTGCTGAAGGCCTCCTGGACGTGTTGCTGGTGGAGACAAGTATTCTGCAGATATGTGGTTCTCAGTTTCGCACGGAGAAATAGCTTGAGATAATACAAGCGTGGTATATTGGACAAATTTTCCATTGCAATCCTCATGTCCTTGACATAAAGAAAACAGCACAGCCACATGCACATAAGCCTCTGCCACCACAACTTGTGAACCACTTTCCCTGCAAAGCACTGAACGTGTTATTAAAACTTCATGTGGCTGCAATTACAACGTTCAGTGCGCACTTGGAACCCTATTTTTAAAATGATAAACTTCATATAAACTCTAGCTGACACCGAGTTCCCTCCCTCCCGCTTCCCATAAGTCAACTATTTTGACACCTTTATGCTAAAGGCATCTTAATGTGCTAATTGAGCATTTTGCATTTCACACCGACCCAGCAAAAACTGAAAGAGATATTTTGTGTGACAACCACACATAAGACAATTGCTTCCTCCTTTTTTCATTTCCCCTCAAGTCAAATGTCCACTATCCACTTACAAAGCATCAATCCTGCTCCTTAACCTGCTGTTGCCTATTGGTCAGGTATCACCCTTTGCCATTGGTCCTCTGCCTCACCCCTCGCTCCTGCATACACCACATAATGACCCTGGATTAAATCCTCACCCCTCAACCTATCTTCTGCTTTAACAATCTGAGACAATTTCCATTTCCCCTGAAACGTGTCAATAATCCTGAAGCAGCTTGCAACATGGTGGGTGGAGTCCTGAACATGTGAACTATAACAACCGTTACATCCTGTCACAGAAACCCCCCATTAATGCAGCACTGTGTTGAAACCATTTAGACTTCACATCCACTTTGCTTCATGGATGTGAGAGGGGTGAGAAGATGAAGGTGAGAAGTGATTTACAGTGAGCACAAGGGAGGAGGATTGATGCTCTGTTACCGATTGGTTGAGCCAAGATGAGGGGTGACATCCCCTCAACACCTCAACAAGATGTTCCCCGACTGCCGAAGAAAACAGATGCCACAGATGGGTCTTTTCAGATGCTCAACCGTTGCTCCTCATTGACACAGAGTGCTGTGGCAGCACATTCAATTCATACAGTGCCTCAAGACGTGTCTCGCTCCCAGCACCTGCACTGCCCAGCACATCTCCCATGGGGAACTCTGGTCTCCTCTCTGTCATCTGTAGCAGCTCCAGCAGTCTCTGCCTGGCAGGCACTATGCACAGAGGGGGGATGCGAGCGTGAAGCTTTTTCCTCTGAGCGGGAGGATTTTCCATGAAACAGATCAGTGAGAGAGGAAGAAGAGAGGAATCCAACCCATATACTGACTCAAGGAAGGTGAGATGGCTTCAAATTATTAGGAAGATGTAGGAAAATATACCTCTGGAAGAAATTGTGACTTTCTTTCCCAACACCTTGACTAATTCATTATGCACTGTGTGATTTACTCTTATAGTAGTAAATATCACTGAGACACTGTACATGTTGACACAGCTAAATGTATAGTTTGAATTTGATCCAAATTCCATGATGATTGAAAGACAAACTAAATCTGATCTACTCTTAAAATCAGCTTTATTCTTTGATTTTTGTAATAAGGTCATTGTTTGCTTGCTGTGGTATAATTTTCCAGCACGTGATGAACGTATTCTATAGCTTGAAGAATCCTATGTAGCAGTTTTGAAATTTTTTAATATTATTGCTGGTTGTGGTTATTGATGTGTTATTATTGTTGTTATGTTATCTTAGTAGTATAACCACTGTTTATGTTCTTGTTTGTTTGAAACAAAAATTGAATTTGACTGATGAATACATTGCCGCTTATAGAATATTCATTACAGAGCAAACCTCTTTGATTCGTTTATGCCATTGTATACACACAATGATTTGACAGCTCATTGTTAATAATAATTGCGTTGAGCTGCGTGAAATAAAAACAAAACTGAAAACAACTCATTCTGCAGAAAGCATGAGCCAAACCATCAAGAAATTTCCCAAATTGAGTTTCCAAAAATCCATCTAGATGTTTATTGAAGTGTTCCTATTACAGAGCTGTGGAAACGAGGTGGGCTTCAAGCCTTAATCTTCCCAGAATGCCATTCTCACTTTTTCACCGTAACCAATCGGTAAACCATTTAGCACGCTCTCCCACCACTCTCACAGCAGATATCTTATTTTGGTCAGCGCGGTGGTTGTTATATTGTGTGAGGAAGCATGCACTTCACTGAATCATCCCACTTACAATAATCGAGAGACACAAGAATTGAACTATTGATTCCTGTGGCAGTTCTATTGTTTTATGTAATGACCAATCGATTCTTCTTCTGGTCTGCAGAATTGCACTCCACTGAGGGGTGCGTGTTTGGGTGTAATGGTGCTCTGGTTAATAGTTGGTCGATTTTGCTACGGGAGGATTTTTATTGGGGAACATATGAAGGCTACTGATGTGCCGAACACCTTACAGGTTACTTAAGTGATGTATTAATGCCTCTCTGTCTCTGTCCGTCACCAGATATCACCATGACCCAGAATCTGCTTCTCAACACGACATGGGAGAGAGTGAACCCTCCCAATTCCTCAAGATTGCAGGAGCAAGCTTTGACCCACCAGAACATCACCTACGTGGATTTCTACCTCCACAAGCCCTCGGTGGCTGCCGTCTTCACCATCGCCTACCTGCTGATCTTCGCGGTGTGCATGGTCGGCAACGGGGTGGTGTGTTTCATTGTGCTGCGCAGTAAAAACATGCGCACGGTCACCAACCTGTTCATCCTCAACCTTGCCATCAGTGACATGCTGGTTGGCATCTTCTGCATGCCAACCACTCTAGTGGACAACATCATAACAGGTCAGTGTATACGTTTTTTTTTAAGTTAGGATTCATTTTAATGTTCAAATCGTTTCTGCAGGTTGTTTGTCTTATGTTCTTTAACTCAAACATTTGTAGTTTCTCCCTTTTTTGCAGGATGGCCATTTGGTAGGGTAGTGTGCAAACTGAGTGGCATGGTTCAAGGCATATCTGTCTCAGCATCTGTGTTCACTCTCGTGGCAATAGCTGTTGACAGGTGAGGGCTGTAATTGCATTGTGCTTGTGGGGCTGTGTGTGTCCCACAAGACTTCTTTTCCTTCATGCATATCCTTCAATCCCCTTTGTGTCAGGTTCCGCTGCATTGTCTACCCTTTCAAGCAGAAGCTGACCATCGCGAACTCCAAGCTTATAATCGTCATCATATGGGTCCTGGCTGTGTCCATCATGTGTCCCTCAGGGGTCATGCTCCAGGTCACAAAGGAGCAGAGGGTGCGTATTGTCCTCGGCCGCAACAATGAT
This sequence comes from Platichthys flesus, assembly GCF_949316205.1. Taxonomy (NCBI): domain Eukaryota; kingdom Metazoa; phylum Chordata; class Actinopteri; order Pleuronectiformes; family Pleuronectidae; genus Platichthys; species Platichthys flesus. Next base: position 16,050,576 of record NC_084963.1, on the reverse strand, counting down.
ACCCGCCCCTTCTACTGGTGCCGGGAAAATTGGCCCAATCAGGAGATGCGGAAAATCTACACCACTGTCCTCTTCGCCAACATCTTCCTCGCCCCTCTCAGCCTTATTGTCATCATGTACGCCCGCATCGGCTTCACCCTCTTTAAGACCGCCATTCCTCCGATGAGGGTCGGCGGAATTGTGCCTGGCGAGGGGAGCGGCATCAACAAGCTGAGCATGGAAAGTTGTCACACAATTTCGAGTAAGAAAAAGAGGGTGATCATGATGCTGCTGGTTGTGGCTCTGCTCTTCGTAATTTCCTGGCTACCCTTGTGGACCCTCATGATGCTAAGCGACTACGCCAGCCTTGCAGAGCACCAGTACCGCGTCATCAATATCTACGTGTATCCCTTGGCTCACTGGTTGGCCTTCTTCAACAGCAGCGTCAACCCCATCATCTACGGGTTCTTCAACAAGAACTTCCGCAGGGGCTTTCAGGCGGCTTTCAAATTCCAACTGTGCTCTGCTGAAATACAGCACCAGCGAACGTACTCCCATCGGATACGAGGGAATGCTGTGCTGCCCGTCCAGCCTGCCATCCTCAGCAGATCAGGCTCGAGAGCAGGATCAGTGTTTGTGAGGAATGGGAAGTGCTCATGTCAGGAAGAGGGGCGTTTGTCTGGTAGACATGATGTTAATGAACAGGACCTGATCTTGGAAGACCTGGAAAAGGTGTCCCATATTTAGATGGCCAGAGGGTGAAGAGCACAGCACTTTAAGAGCCTCTCAAGGTTTTTGGACAACAACGTTTAAAGGACCATGGAAAACAGACCTCAGAAATATGTATACTTGTGAAGGTACTTTCAGCCTCTGCAACATGCATCATCGGGAATCATTTTGTGAATGTTTATCATTGTGTATATAAACAGATAGAGCTTAAAGTCCTCATAAACTTGATTGGTTTGATTTGTCCATGAACAAACAATCACCAACTGCCATCAGAGTCGGATTCAACTGTTGCTAAATCCTGATTAGTGGATGGGAAATATGATCTTTTAAGGTAAATCCCAAACCACCTCAAACCAGAAGTTTGTGCTACATACTATATCCAGCACAAATAACTAAAATTCTCTCATGTGAAATAACCAAAACAATTCTAACTGAAGCGAAAATCGGGATGCAGCCAACGTGTAGCACCAAAGACCTCCTGAGGAAATGAGAGTGAGAAGTGACCGGAGATATAATCTGATTGTTTACATTCTGTGAACCAAACCAAAGCCCCCTCCCCTTTGAGTCATACCCACCAACCTCTGGCATGTGCATTCAGTAGGAGACACGATTTAATAGCTGTCTCAAATCAGGGGCTGCATCCTTCAGTTGTGTCACAGCAGCACGACCAGGCTGTCCCATTTCAAAGGCTCCTTCAAATGCGTCCTTCTATCCTCACAAAACGAAAGGTCCAACGGGTGGATCCTTCCCAGCTAAATATATTCCTGGATTCATTTTGCTTAAGCGACTAACCATTTATCAGAACTGTAATAGGACAAGATGTCTCTTTGCGCTTCAAATCATTCGAATAACTAACGGAACACTTAGGGGTATTAATACTATCTCGGCATCTACAACTTCAGCTCTGTTGCTTGGAAACAACAGTAAGGTGAGGGGCAGGCTGGTGAGGCAGATATATATACAGATATCCTCTGTAGACCAGACAATCGTACTTCGGTTTATGTGGCCCACAAACTTTGCCTCTTTTGTGGACTACATAGACCGGGTCTTGTGAAGGATGCAGCCCACAAATTTAGACACAGCTGCTGTCTCCCGCTCAGAACAGTGATGGAAACAAGACACCCGGATGGTTTGGTTTCTTTTAAGGGTGTTTAATAAGGGCAACAAACCCGTCTCAGTCGTCTGTGGCTCTTTGCAAATTCCAACCACAAAATCAATCTGTCTCCAGACATTTGAGTTGAGTTTGAAGAGGACGAAGCTAAATTAACAAAATGCCATACTTAGTGGCCTCCATGACCGGAAAAAAAGACAATAGGCAAATGGATATTTGAAGAAAAGTTAATTGCCTTTGATGCCGGTTTACCCATGTTTAGAAAAACTTCCACACCTCAAAAGACTTCCTCGTCTTGGTGTTATAAGGGGACAACTGTGTTGACTCTATTACAGATTCACTTTGCAGGTGCCGTTTAACCTTTGAGATTCAGCGAACGCCACAGCGGCACAGCGCGATCAGACTTTAATTCAGAGGGGCTCTGAACATTACTCTTACTGCTGCACATTTTGAGGCTTTCAGGCGGGGGTTGACAGTTGAAGAATAGGATTACTTTCAAGAGTGAAGTGTGAGGCGGTGTGTAGAGAGCTATGTCACCTACCTCTAGTCAAAGTGCATGCTGTAGTGCCTCAGGGCGATCGGTGCGGGGCTGATGGCTGCGACGTGCTGCGGCAAAGGGAGAAAGATCACAGGCTCATTTGGAAAGCCTTTATGTGCCCTCCAGTTATCTGGTGACAGCAGAGCAGATAAGAGGCTTACCATGACAAGAGAACAAACAAGGACATGATCATAATGCGATAATACCTTATAGAGAAAAGGGGTATGGCCAGTATTTAACCGTTGGAGAAAAATTGCCATCAGTTGAAGACAAAGCTTATAAATTTAAAACTCACAACGAACTACCCAAGGCATGGTCCTTCATTCAGAACCATTTGAACATGATTAGTCCTGAGCTGTGTTTAAGTCACTGTTTGACCTTCTGGACTCAAATATACACCTGAACCATAGATTCTGTTTGTTGTTTTCTGGAAACTATAGGTTCTGTACCCCATTTCCACATGCACATTGAAAACAATTTGTGATGTGTTATTGACCAGGGATGCTGCTATTCTAGCTGAACAGTGCATATATTTGACAGATATTCATTAAGAAAAAGGTTGTACAATTGCCATTTTTAACACTATTTGATAAGTCACAGTAAACAATGTGTCTTGAAGGGACGTACAGTTTTTGTCCACTAGTAGTGCTATGGAGCCAATCTAAGATTTGGTTATGGTTTTAATTTTCATCATGTACAAGGACATACATGCACATAATGAAATGTACATCATGGTTGACAATTGCTGCAATAGAATGAACGAACACAACAAGCTGACGTACATGGAAGGGAACAATCCATGGTATAAAATACTTTAAAAATACATTTTTGTACATGTTGAGAGGAAGAGGGAGTTGCATTGTACAAGTAGGCTGCTGTTTGCTCCGTATTATGTTCTGAAATGTGTCATAATATTGATGTTCTTAGTCAAGTAATTGGTACTCTCTTTGTTGTGCTCTGCAGTGGTACTTGTGCATACTTCCCATGATTATATCAGTGTGCTAAGCCAAGCAACTCGTTCTTTTAACAGAGTTCATATTGTTAAGTTCTGCACATGCAACATGATTTGAAAGCATTCTTAATGAAACTTCATTATTTATATTTTAACTTTGATGATGTTAGCAGTGTTTGAATTAACAGATCTGATTGCACTGATCAGATGTGGTTATTATCAGCCCAAGATCTTTGTGTACATAAATAAAAATGTTCCTGAGGCGATGAAATTATGAAGGTGTATGAATGTGATTTAATAGTTTTTTGTATTTGTGTACACAAATAGATAATTGTAATATGTCATAAACTGTATATTACAATTCATATTTTTTGCTTGCTACATACATATTACTTATTTGGGAAAAAAAGGACTAACTGTACAGCCAGTGTGATTTTGCTGCTTGTTTGTGTATTGGGAATACAGATTTTCAGTGTGCTAATAAAAAATGAAAATTTTGTGACAAATTTTTTCTTAAAGAAGAGGAAACAGATCAAGGGTTTCTACAGCAACATGTTGGTGGCTCTGGGCCAGCCTAAAAAAACTGTACTTACAATCATTGTGTAGTGAACAACTTTGTCATTGATGCATTTGTAGACAACAATGAAGCTCTCCAAGCTGTAATGGTTTTGGTTTCCCTGGCAATGCCTCTTACCAGAATCAGCCTGGGTAATGAAATCAAGAGTAGAGGTTTGTTATTCCAAAAAAGTGCCTGTTATGTTACTACAGTAATTTAATAAAATCGTGTCCAGCCTGAATTGTCCCTAGAATTAGGCACAAAATTCAAAAAATTACAAATGCTTTCAACACAACCAAATGAAAGAGAGAAAACTGAAGCATAACCTATTCAGTGTTGAGAGCATTTTAATTAATACAAACCCATTAAAACCATGTATATCTTGATGGCAATTATTAACACAGTTGTGATTGTACAACCTTATACGTAATTAAGAAAATTAAGCAATTTTTGAGTCCACTGGGGAAGAACTTGCACATGGCAAAATATAAGTAAAATGTGACGCATGATGACAAATAAAAAATGACCTCACTTGTGAAATATAGAATCAAAGTTGTGTTGACATTAGCTAATTAGCTAGCATTGCTAGCTAATTATCAATGAAAGCAATAAGATAAAAGGTGATCACCTGGATTAGTGGATGTCACAATAAATGTTGTTGGGCCACAGTCCAGAGGCTGAGCACCAGACACTGGAGCCGACGGTGAGGACAAAGGATTGTAAAACTTTTGGAGGGAAAACATTCTCCAGCAGGCCTGAGAATCTCCCCCTGGTGGTTGGAAAATGTCCTGAAGAGCCTTCAGGACCCCCGCTGAGTTCCAAGCCCCGCCCACTGAGGTCCAACTCTGACACTCAATTGGCTTAAAGCCAGCATTATCCTATGACCAGCACCTCAAGGAGGTAGAACCTCTCAGGTAGAATAAAACCACTGAGACATCAATAATCGCTGCCATTTTTCCCTGCTCTGAAGACGTCAACAGACCCCTCCGGGTCTTTCCAGATGATTTAGTTGCTAAAGGGGGCAACCAGAGTTATTTTCTTTCATTTCTTTCATTGTCTTTTATCTTTAGTTTGATCTTACTTTGATAGAGACTATTTTTGTTTTTAACTTGAAAAGGCCGTGCACAGGAAATCGCTCGCTGGCCGAGCTCAGAGACTTTCTTTCCAAATCCACAGCGGCGTTACCGCTGTTCATTCCTGCAGAAGAGACGAAGCTGAATCCCGTCAGAGAAGAGACGAAGCAAAATCCCGTTCCAAGAGCAAGAGAAGTTTGCTCTATTCGGCCCAGCGCTGACCTCCGTTGCAACCACGAGACCCACCGTAGCACCGCTTAAGATAGGGTGACCATACATCCGTATTTCACGTCCTGTCCCGGGTGTCCCGGGTTATTTTTAGAAAGTGAGGAAATGTCCTGGTTTTTAAAATGACCTTCTTTGGACCATTACATTAACATGCACTAGGGCACTGCCCACGGCTCTGCGTGCGACGTAGCCTAATCCCCGCCCCTATGCTGTCAGCCCTATTAATCAGAACGTAGACAACGTGTCTGTCAGTCATACGCAAACAACATGCCGAAGCGCAAGTGCTCGTTTACCGACGAATTACTAAAGAGTTTCCCGGCTTTCAGACCGGGTCGAGACAAATGGGAAGCCTTGTGCACAGTGTGCAAAGCAGGCACATATGTCTCGGTGTCCAATGGAGGTGCAAGAGATCTGAAAATCCACCTGGACACCGAGAAGCACAAAACAGCTGTCCGAGGCGAATGTAGTGCTAACTCGATCACACAGTACTTTCTCAGACCAGGGAACGAGGATGCAGTGAATGCAGCGGAGGCTGCATGGTCATTTCACACAGTGAAACACCACAACAGTTACAGATCCATGGACTGCACTAGTGCATTGCTCAAAAAGACCCTCCCCGATTCAGACACTGCTAAAAAGTTTAGTTGTGCCCGAACTAAGACCGAGGCTATTGTTGATAGTGTACTGGCACCGCATTCTGTAGAAGTGGCGCACTAAAAGACATCCCTTATTGTGTTGTAAGTACTGATGGGAGCAATCATGGTGCGGTGAAAATCTTCCCCATCATTATTCAGTATTTTGATTGGAAGGCGGGTGGTGTTCAGAGTAAACTAATTGAAGTGCAAGATATACCCAACGAGACTGCAACGACCATCGCCAATTTCTTAATGCAAACATTGACGAAATACAATTTGGCCTCCAAATGCGTCGCATTTACCGGCGACAATTGCAACACCAATTTTGGTGGAACTCGGCGTGACGAAGGGGGAAATAATGTGTTTGCACATTTGAAGAGGCTGCTACAAAACAAAACATTGATTGGTGTGGGATGCCCAGCACATATCCTTAACAACTGTGTCCATCACGGGGCAGATAGGCTTAATGTGGACATTGAAAATATCATTTTCAAAATCTACCAGTACTTCCACATATACACTGTGCGCACAGAGTCCCTCAAAGAGTACTGCGATTTTGTGGATGTGGAATACAGGAGGATGCTGTCACACAGCAAGACCAGCTGGTTCTCTCTATTCCCAGGAATAGAGAGGATGCTGCAGATGTTCCCTGCTCTAAAAGCATTCTTTTTATCCCAAGAAAAGCCACCTGTGATGATCAAGGTTTTTTTTGAAAACCCTTTTAGTGAGGTGTATTTGTGGCACATGCACTCCCTCATGTCCATCTTCCACTGCCACATTCAGGAGATGGAAAGGGAGGACAACTCCCTCATGGAAATCAAGAAAATATTGAGCAGCATCCAATATTATTACGTTGTTATTGAACGGAAGACCAATAATTTCATGTCCCTGAAAGTCAAGGGACTGCTTGCCGCACACCGCAGAGAAGGACTTGGAGAGGGATGTGACAAGTTCATGGCGGATGTGCTAGGCATGTATAGCTCATGCTTGGAGTACCTGGAGAAATGGATGGCGCCCATGGAAGAATTCACACCTTTCATGTGGATGGACATGAGCGAGGCACCTAAGTGGGTTGATGTTTAGGCCTGCAGCAAGTAAATTGAGGAGAAAGGGGTGGCAATTGACAATGTGAAATGCTTTGACCAAGTGTCCAATTTAAAGACATTTGTGGAAAGCTGCAGTGAGGATGAAGCATTCATGGGCCTGCAGGTGCACCAGAGGTGGGTCAAGTACTTTGAGAAGGCCAAAAGCATCGGATGCTACTCGGAGCTGCTGAGGATGGCACAGTTTGTCTTCGCACTTTCTCCACATAATGCAAATGTGGAGAGAGTGCTTTCACTGATGCAGAGCCAGTGGACAAAGGAGAGGAACCAGCTCTCAGTTCCATCTTTGAAAGGGATCCTATTTGTGCAATACAATCTCAAAGATATGTCATGCAAGGACTTTCACACGTACATGTTGGGCCACAAGACACTGCTGAAGAAGATCAGCTCGACAGCAAAATACAAATGGGCAAAGAAGGACGAGGAAGAAAAACCAGACGAAGAGGAGGACAAAACAGATGAAGAGGGAGACGAGGATTAAGCAGGGAAGTTAAGATGGTGTGTTGATATTTATTATTTTTTTTTGTATATTTTAAGTTATATTTTCGAGTATACAAGAGGTGTTTTTTGTATTATGCTCATTTGTTAATTTATTTTCTCCAATAGGCTACCTGATTGTAAATTAGCTCATTTGTTATTTATTGTAATTATTTTCAATGATATTTTCAATGATTGTAAATCATTGGTTAATTCCCCCCCCCCCCCCCCCCCCCCAATAGCCCTACAAAACAGACTTTATTTTGTTCATAACTGAGGCTAAGTGAGTGTTATTTCAAGTTCAGAGTTATTGATAGTGAAGTGAAGGATGTTAAGATGCGACATTATTTCTTTCATTGTGCTGTTCATTCATTACAGGAATTGTTGACTCAAGCATTTTGAATAAATACATTTTGAATAAAATTATCATTTGTTATTGGAGTTATTGTTACTGACTTTTACTGAAAAGCATTTTTAATAAACCAACTGTAAATATCTTGTTTTATCTATATAATATAATATACCGGTATAATTGAATAATAATAAAATACTATTAAAGCAGCAGCATCCTCCACATGACCGCCCACCCCCCAGCCACCCCCCCCGCCCCGCCCCACCTTTAACCCCCCCCCCCACCCATAGACGGATTATCATGACCATGGGCCCTGGACACAAACTTGCCACGGGCCCCTATCTACACACGCAAACAGTGCGCGCGGAACGGCGGCTTCCCATTACGCACATAAAGCCTGAAACATGCTTCTGCGTTTTCACGGGCCCGTAAGCGCAAGAGCCCTTCCGGGTCCCTTACGCGCTTATGTATCCCTCCTTACGTGCTGACGGGTGTCGACCCCCTTTTCTAAAATTTACGGCAAAGCTCCGCAAGCTCACTCAGCCCGCAAGGCTGTGATTGGTCTGCTCTACATCCCTTCTGGAGCTGCATTTCCGGTTTCATGACCCATAATACCGGCAGATATCACGGAAGATTTAGAAGAACGAATATGGACCAAATAGAAGAGCACTTGGCAGAAGATATCCGATAGTATGATCACTTGTATAACCTGTCACACAAATCCGCCAGAAAAAGGCTACGAGGAGCCGCAGTGGCGATGTAAATAAACAATCGACGAAGAAGAAAGAAGGCGTCTCTAAGGTCGTCTTCGACAAAAAGCATTACTCCGCCTAGTGTTCTGGCGCGGAATTGCTTTGTAAGACGCGCAACGGTTGGGGAAGCATGAATGAAAACGAGTCTTGCGCCGAAGCATGTTTCAGGCTTAACACCGGGCAACACACAACCACACAAAAAATAACTTATTTTAGGTCTGTTTTATTTGGCACGTGCCACGTACAGCACAATAAACATATTATGGGAGAGACAGCAAGCGCACAGCCAGTCCTCGCAGTATTATAGAGTAAAACACACCTTTATTAAAATATAGACAACCATATGACACAAATCTTTAAAGTAATAAAGGCAACATGAATCAACATCAGTAAAGAGCCACAGCTAGGACCACACAAAACCACAATGAGACTCACCTAAAACGTAGGCTTTTTCCGGGCTTTCTTTGATGAGAAGTCCTTTATCAGATCATCAAAGTTCATGTCTTGAACGAGTTCGGACTCTATAGCCATGACTGATAAACTGTTCAGGCGTCTCTGGGTCATTTTTGTCCTTAGTTCATTTTTTATTCTGGCCATTTGAGAGAATGACCGTTCTCCCTCGCAGTTTGTCACAGGAAGCGTCAGATACAGTCTTATGGCAATGTACACATTAGGAAATGTTGACTGTAATCCACAATCAAGTATTGTTTTCAGACATTTCGGTGGAGGCACATTCTGTCCGTCTGATCTGATGAAAGCTCTGAAGTGAATCAGTTCATTTCCAAGATTGCTGTCCAGGTCAGCGGGATAGGCAGAGGCAAGTGAGTTCGCTTTGTTTATTAACTCACAGTCAGGTGTGTTTTCCAGCATGAAAAGAACACCAAACAGATCACGCAGGTGCTTGTATGCATCAATTCTGTGACTGAGACAGCTGACTAACTTATCGATAGCCACATTGATTGTTTCTATTTGGAATTTGCTTTTCCCATCAAATACCGCATCTTTTTCTGTGCTGTCATCCTCAAACCGTTTGCGCTTTCTGGTGCGCTGGAGGTCATATTTGTACGTCTGGCACACGCCTGGCACAGCTAAGGCTTCCCTTTCAAAGTCTGTGAAAAGACCTCTCTGTGCTAATACAAAATCATGCAGAGATTTAAGAAGGCGCACAGCTGTCATGAGGTCTATGTCGGCTTTTTGGAGCTGTAAACTTGTCAGTTGGAAACGAGCCAGAATTGTATTCAAGAAATTAGCCATGAACGCAGTTTCCAGTTTATTTAATTTTACAGCAAGTGTCCTGGCCTCACTTCGGGTGTCTCTTTTCTCAGTTTCATCTTCAGCTATGCTCTCCAATGCCTCCCTTATTTTAACATAGTTTTGCCAAAGAGCTTTAGTCGAGTCAGCTCGGCAGCTCCACCGAGTGTTTGACAGTGATTTTAATGTTAAGTCTATGTGAATATCAGAGTTCCGAAAAACTCGCTCCCACCTGTGAGTGGATCCTGCGCAAAATGTGTACAAGGATTGTAATAAATCAAAATACTGTCCCACTTCTAGACTGCTTCCCTCTATGCTGTTCACACCCACTAAATTTAGAGAATGCGCAGCACAAGGCACATAGTGGATTAATGGTTTTTTTTGCTTCAAATGTGCCTGCAGTCCATTGTACCGGCCCGACATGTTGCTGGCATTATCGAATGATTGGCCTCTACAGTTAGATAAATCCAGCCCAAGATTCTCCACCATTGCAGTCACACAATCTGCTAGACTTTGGCCTGTATGGCTCTGAATTGGCTCAAATGCCAGGAAACGCTCCACTATGTTACCTTGCTTGCTAACAAATCTGAAGATAAATGTTAACTGATCAACATGAGAGAGGTCGGGAGTGGAATCTACAATGACAGAGAAATACTTTGCATCACGGAGCTCTTCTGCAATTACTTGCCTGTTTTTTTCTCCCATCATGTCAATAAACTCTTCACATATTGTTGACGACAAATATGAGACGCTCCCTCTGCCCTTCTGGCCATATGTTTTTATATGCTCTGCCAGAAATGGGTCAAATTGGGATATTAACTCTAATATTCCCAAATAGTTGCCGTTATTTGGCGATCCAATGAGCTCGTCATTCCCTCTGAATGCCAGTCCTCTTTCTCCTAAAAACTTGATCACTGCCACCACACGTCGGAGAACATCCTTCCAATATTCCCTCGCATCCGAAGTTTGCTTTATCAGCGCTGAGTCGATTGCGCCAGATCCACTCATCCTCTGCATCAGTGTCAGCATGTTGGACATATGGACTGGGCTCCTCTCATGTTCTGAAATGCGATGTGGATGTTTCCAGTCGCAAAAACCGTCCACAAATGCATTTTTTGTTGCCCCAAAAATTTTGCAGGCAAAGCAAAAGACATGTCCAGTTGATGGTGAATACACCAACCATTCACGTGGTGCTAGTTGACCATTTGGCAGGCGACTGCACATCATGTCATTAGTTAATGAACGAACCCGACCACCTAGTCCACAGTCTCTCGTCGATGCAGGATATTTCCTTCGTCTGTTGTGAAATAAAGAGGGCCCTCTTTCAATAAGAACACTCTTTACTTTGCCACTGAATATATTTCCCCACAGCGCAGGATCAGTAACAGTTTCACACCAGGAGTCTTCATCATCATCCCTCTGCTGTACCGCACTCTCAGGTTCGTTCCCGGCCGCCAATATCTCATCCACTGGCGATGTGACAGGACTTAGCTCGGTCTGACCTGTCTCGGCCGCCACCGCCAGGCTGCTGCCCGCCGTAGTAATGCTAGTGCTAGCATTGTCCGCTGCAGTTGTGGTAATGACACCGCTGCTGTCAGTACCATCACCTTGCCTCACTTTTCTGGTGAAAAATGAGGAGATGGACGGAATTTGCTGCAACAAAGAGACATCTTTGGCTTCTTTTTCTTTCCTTTGCTTTCTTTTAGCTGCTCCACTCAGCGCTCGATTCTCCATTTTGAAAACGCATTGTACGTTAGACCCTCCGCGCGTACGTCATTGTGTCATCACACATTTAATTTCTCAAAAATTCCAATTATTTTATTATCATACTACATTTTCAAAACCATATCCATTCCAATATATATATTTTTATTCTTTTATTTTATTTTTTTTACTAAAAAAAAACTCTGAAGGCCAAGGGCCCCCATTGGCTCTGGGGCCCTGGGCACACGCCCACTTTGCCCATGCGGTAATCCGTCTATGCCCCCACCCGACAAGGTGTCCTGGTTTTCCCAAATGGAAATAGTTGTCACCCTACTTAAGAGGCTTTTCGCAACGTGGCTTCACAAGGCAACCTCCATCTTAAAGGGAGGTGAAGGTAACATCACCTTGAATTCGGCCAGATGACGTCACCACGTGACCTCGTCATTACACCATAGCCACTTCCCCCTTTTCTTTCTCACACACACAGACAGGCAGACACACACACGACCACACGCACACACAGATACCCCGTATCACATGCGTGGTCTTAATTGTGATAACTGCTGCTGCTGTTGTTGCCATCTTTGAAATATTGGAGTTTGTTAAATGAAGAATCATTGAATAACATAACTTTATTTCCCTTTTAATAAATACTTTTCTAATTAAAGTATTTGTATTTCTGTGATTATTTGTGCATATGTATGTGTATACAGCTGGATTACTATAGCCTGTGTTCGAACTTAAAACCCTTCATTGTTTATTATATAATCATTAATACTAAATATTGAGATTATTAATATAACTTATATCATTGAGACTGATATTTAAAGATTGAATTGTTGGTCCCTGTAACCAGGGTGGTGCCCCGCGACAATAAGCAATGATTACAGATTTGTATTATTCTTAATTGATAATTTTAATGTTTTCATTAATTATTTTAACTATTATTAATGGATAACCATATCATTTATAATTAAATGTGTTACTATTCTTAATTAATAGCTTTATCATTTTTGATTATTTTACGAAATAATTGTTATTTTAATAATCATATTTCATGATTATTCATAATTAGCCACTGTCAATTCTACTCCTACTATTGCACAACAATGTGGACGACACTAACTATCTATGTCCTGGAGGTAAAAGGAAAATCGATTGTCTCCTCAACAGATTAAAGAAACCTTCTGGACACACTAATCTCCAAAAGCCATTAGTGTGTCTACCCCAGCAATATCTCTATCTGTGGTCTTCCATTAGGTTTACGTGACATTAAATGTGGGATTTTCATCAAGAACACATACGTGCCACTGGGAGAGCCCTTGCCCATTAGCTACCCCGCACTAAGGACATTGTTAATCTCCAAACATCAGTGAGGAGCTTTTACTTGTGAGACTCTTCCCACTTCATTAAACGTTAAGAAACATATCTCAATACTGTAAACTGATTAGGTTTTGTTTCATGATGTTACTTTACCTAGGGACGTGCAGGAAATGGACTTTGACTGAACAGGATGATGGACACTTTATATTGTATTGGGATCACTAAGACATGTTGATGAGTGATATTCTCATGAGCTTTCTAGTGATTGATATGGGATTTGAATTGTAGATACACAGAGTAGCAGTGTTAAATTTGGCAGCTATTTTGTCTTAGACTTAGTCTTTTGACGAAAATGCATTTTAGTTTTAGTCACATTTTAGTCATTTTTATCCTCCTTAGTTTTAGTCTAGTTTTAATCGACGAAAACAATTTACATTTTAGTCTAGTTTTAGTCACATTTAATAGCCTCATTAAAATCCTTTTCTTCTCTACTCAGGCCCAGGGTCCCTGTGTTTTGTCTAAAACTGCATAATAGTCTAGCTTGCAGTACTTAAGTTGTCCATTAGATATCCCTACCAGCATTGGTCTATAGCAGGGCTCGGCAACCTTTACTATCAAAAGAGTTTTGCTCCCTCTTCCCCCAAATAAAATGTATCTGGAGCCGTAAAAAACATATTTGATAACAAAGCTAATAAAGTTTAATATAAAGTTATAGTATACTAAACTATAGTTTGTTGCATTTACGAAATTAGAGAACGACAATAAAGAAAACTCTTGACATTTAATTGCTGTTTGTGCCTGTTACAACAAAGGATAACACCGAACACTTATGAAGAGAAGAAAATACACAGGCAAGTGTAGGCCTACTTTGAAATAAATTAAACACAGAACTTTGTAGGGTTATTTGAGTCCTCCCAATATTTGTGGAAAATGTATGAAATAAGACGTACCCTATTTTGAAATAAATAAAAACATATAGCTGCAGCCTAATAGCTTAAAAATGTATATTTAGTTTAAATGTGAAAACAAAAAGTGAGAGCAGGTCAGGCTGGAGGCGAACACAGAAACTGCAGCTCGGTACAAACCACCTGCAGCTTCTGCTCTGATCAAGAAGCTGCTGCGCTGATCTGTGATCAGCTGAGACCAGAGAAAGTCTGTGTTTTCACTGTTTCCATAGTTAAAAAGCAGTTAGTCACTAAGAGGCTGCCTCACGGGAACAAGCTCTGATCTCACTGTGTCTCTGAGCGAGTGAGCGGGGGCAGGGGGCGTAGCCTCGGGACGGGTGCGCTATCTGGCGCGCACACACACACATACACAAACACACTCACTCGGCCACTCCTGATTTTTCATGACGGCCTGATAGGATGATGTTAAAAAAATGATTGTGACTTAGTCAACCACCAACATTTTCGTCTCGTCTAGTCAACGAAAGTTAAAATAGATTTAGTCATAGTTTTTATTTTCAAAGATACGTTTTCGTTACGTCTTCGTCTCGTCTTCGTCATGGAAAAAAGATCGTTAACGAATATTTTTCGTCATAGTTTTCGTCAACGAAATGAACACTGCAGAGAACTAATGAGTTGCAATCCTGAGCAATGGATTCACCAATGGGTGAATCCTACTCAGGTTTACTTATCACAGGATTCATTGTGTGCCAGTGACGAGCTAATGAGCTGGCTATACAGGCAGCTAGTCTGCAGTAAGTGCAGTAGCTCAAAGTTGGTAACGATGCTGGGACAAAGTAGTGACCCAGATCTTTTGTATACTGTCTATTTCGGTTTGGCCTTTGCATAGACCTCCAAAGGATGCAACCCTACATTGCGATATAGCTTAAGAGCCTAGATAGCCATACTACTGGCCCTGTTAGAATGTACTTATGGTGATGTACCTTAATGCTGATATCCACATGCTGAAGAAGAGTTCTAACATGCTGAAACTTAGCGCTTTTAATGTTTGCTATCTAATTTAGTGTTAGCATACTAACATGAACTATTTAGCGATAAAAATAGGGACAGTGAAGGGAAAGTGTAGACCAGATGGCATTAGTTTAAATCATCTTAAAGCATGGTGCACAAGAGGATTTTCAACCCTTGTCGAAATTTGGGAGACCACAGACAGATTAAACCGAGTTAAATTGTTGTTTTCAATAAATTGCCTGCTCACAACTTTTGGTCTCTTGTTCCCATTTCTTCTTTTTGCATTTTGAAACTCTACTTAGAACATTCCTAAGATCCAACAGTGCGAAATGCAAATTCATGCAATTTTTTAACTGGTCTTAAGATTTTGATCGGGAGTTTATTTCAGATTTAGAAGCTTCAGAAAGCACAAACTAGATGATTTGGACTGAATGTAACATCTCACACGTTTTTGGAGTGGCGATTCAACAGCAAACAACTTCTAGGCGCATTACCGCTGCCTGCTGAACTGGAGCATGGAACAAGCGAGTGATTGAGCATAACTTTAGAGGAAAACCCAACGAGGAGGAGGACCAATATTGTGTGTTCTGTTTTGCAGTGAAAAATGATCAACAAAAATAATAAAAAACGATGGATGATATCATGGCTGAGAAGGTGTAGTTGAACTATACGTGTTGCTGCTCAAGCTGGAGGGGAGTTTTAAGTGTATTATTATTTTTATTCGCAGCCGTACGTCCGTAAGTATGCAACAGGCTCTATTGGCTAATCAATAGAGCCAGCTATTGATTTGATCAGGAGTGTATTTCAGATTTATTTGTGTTTATAATTTGCACAGACTGACCTACAGAAAACTCTGCGATTGTCGGAAGGTGCAAAAATCGGCACGATTATCTTCAAATGTGCAGCTGCCTTAAGTGGAACATGACAGTTTGTAGTAAATTTCAGGGAAACTTATCCAACAGCTTAGTCATTGCACTCAGAACCAAAAACATTAGACAAAGTCAGGTTATCATCAGCTATTTTACATGGTTATTGATCATGTTCACTTGCTGGTGATTCAATGA
Source organism: Platichthys flesus (assembly GCF_949316205.1). Classification (NCBI taxonomy): domain Eukaryota; kingdom Metazoa; phylum Chordata; class Actinopteri; order Pleuronectiformes; family Pleuronectidae; genus Platichthys; species Platichthys flesus. The sequence continues at coordinate 16,034,833 of NC_084963.1, read as the reverse complement.
ATTTCATAGCATTCTGTTATCCATTGTATCTTATTGTTAATACTAACTACAGATTCTAACAAAAACCAAGACTGCAAACCTCATGGTAGAGGTTAGAAAAAGAGGTTTAAGAAAGTTACATAGTTGTGAGCAGGCAAAACCTGACTAGTTGTTAACTCAAGGATGCTCCGACCTCCAGACTTCAGAGTCAGCTGTCAGACAGCGCTGCAGTAATGATCAAAATGTCATCAGTAAACTGTCAGCTGTCATTTCCTCCATGTTTATCAAATCTCTGGCAGTAGACTAACACTTTTTGTGTTTATTTGGGTGTCAACATTCCTGCATCAGTGAAAACTAGAGCGACAGGATGATAAATGGTGAATCTTCCACAACAGAATGTACTTTTTTGTCTGTATAACAAGCAAATAAGCACAAATTTTTATTAAAGCTGGTAAATAACAGAAAACTATTTGGTCCAAATACCAATTTGCAGGTTTTTATTTGTTTTTGGTGATTACATAGTGTGTACTCAAAATATATGCTCCCAACACTGACCAAATCATTTTTGACGTATGTGCTGTATAAATACGTGCAAGGTGATGACGTTTGTACTGCCATTGCCCTTGCATTTTATCATGATAATGAGGTAGGCATATTGCTTCAAGTTTTTAAGAGAACAAGGCAATTGTTTCGAGAAGAAAGTCATGTTACAGTCAACAATTAAGAAAAAAAGAATTTGGGACGTTGATCCAAAATGTTGAACCAATCACAATATTTCTTCTCTCTCTCTCTTTGTATCTCACGCAGACGTAACCAACGACAACCTCACAGTCGACCATGACAAAACATTTCCTCCTCCACAAAAGACACATTTCCTCCACGTCTGTGTAGTTCCTCAGGATAGACTAAATTTCTTTCTCGATCTTGTCAAAGTCCTGACACTTATATTAGTGTGGGGCTAAAAAGATAAAGTATTTGTAAGACTTATTTGATGACCTTATTCTTGTGTTGCCCTAACCCATGCTTACAATACCCTAAATGTTAAAGATTCCAGAGGAGCGATACGTGTCTGAATGAGTTTAATGAGCAGTCTAAGGCCCGTGTGTTGTTTTCCAAACATTCCATCCCCTAGTGGTCAATTGTACTTCCTGCTTTAAAGGAGTAGTTCAACATTTGGGAAATATGCACACTATCTTCTTTCGGCTAGATCATTTTGATCCTCTCCTACCCCTTCTCCCATTTTTAAATGTAAATTGACTTGTACCAAACATATATAACATTACTTCCAGTAGGCAGTATTTGTTGTGAATAACAGATCAAATCCCATGGGACTGTGATCTTTGCATTTCTCATTACAAACTCTTAACCTTGCCTCTTGTAATTCATCACTAATTACTTGCAGAATATAAGCTCACATACTGTTGAAATAGGAGCGGCGCCCTGGGATTCCATCTTGGATTCCTCCTCAGAACACCACCTACGTGACTTTGCTGTATGTTGCAGACATGCTGTCACTTCTCCTCGGAAGCTATAGCACATGAATCTGCGAAGGCATCTGTGTTTTCAATATGTCACTCATCCAATCAATCCTGATTGGATGGTCGCCATGCAGACCCTCTGACGCAAATTGAAAAACTTCAGTTTGTGGCCAGGTGGGCACAGATTGCCTGTGACATTGCCACAGATGGGTCCTACTGTCACATGATGTAAAAAGCTATTATTCACTGGAGGCTATGATTTGCACGTATGAGAGAGATGATGCATCAACATGTAGGGGTATGCCCATTTTCTGTATGAGGACACATTGAGAGGTTTCTGGAACTAAGGGTTTTCATAGACCTGTGTATAAATCCCTTTATTCTTCTGTAAGCAAAAAGTACACAGTACACAATGGTCACAAAATGGTGGTGATAATAATTGTGGATAACTCCATTGTCAAAACACTTGACTATTTTGTCAATCATTTGTGGAAACAGTGCCTTGTGTCACATCACCGAATAACACATTTTGACTTTGGATATTATAAAAAAAAACGATGAATTCATATGTTCATCAAGCCTCTTCTTTCTTAAAATAGAATCATTATTTGGAGCAGTATGATTAGGCTTTTTTATTTTGTTGGTATTCATCAGGGGTCTGAAGAAACATACAACAATCCTTTTTCCATGCATCTTCATTATCTGCTGCCATTTCCTATTAATCTCTGTTTATATATTTAAACATGATAAATACTGTATGTTAGATTGATGAAATCGTTGATTCCATAATTCAGGCATGATCACTTGAGAGCACTTTGTTGTCAGTCACTTGATAAAATGATTGTATCGTTCATGCGCAAATAATTAATTATTATCATTTAGTTGGTACTTCAACACATCTTTAGGGGCACTTCTTATTTTATTAATAATTATGGACCCAGGTTTTGATGTGGTCGTTTATATATTCATGGCATTAAATAAATATAGAATATAAAATAAATTCATCTTTTAAATTACACCTGGGTTAAGATATTGATGCAAAGGGACACAGATACTAAAACATGCGTCTAAAAAACTTGTAGTGAGTATAATTATAAGTACACAGCTCTCTTCCACCACCTATTGGCTTTATATTGAAAATACAGGCTCACACGTGAATAATGCTGACTGAAAGAAGCTCCTGCATGAATATAGACGTATAGATGATTACATAGTAGATTATGTATTCAAACTGAACATGATTTTATTTATCATCTGATAAAGACATCCACCATTCTCTGGTTTCATAAAAGTGCTGCATCAACAGTAACCACGAACCCGAGGGATTTCTTGGTAAAATTTATTTTCCCAAGTGTTGAAGTGATACATGTTTGCCGGGATTGTCTTAACAACGATGTCTTCTGTCCTCCCCAACTAGGAGAGTAACTGAAAAGCAATAGAGTTTTGAATCACTCTGCACAGACTGTACAATATGGGAATATACTGTAGCAGAAGGGATATAAATGTTCAACTTGAGTACCCTTGATAAGACCCAAACTGACTCCATCAAGCATCAGAATCATACAAAAGGCGTACTATCAAGTCTCTTTGTCCTCATACGTCCGCTGTGTGTTTATTATGATTATTTAATCAAAGATGTAGCATCTCTAATCTCATTCAGAGATTTTTACACACTCGCAGTGTTCGTTTGTTCCCGTTGTCGTTAAAAAGACCTTCCCCGCGCTGCGGTTCTTCGGCGGGCGCTGCTCTGGAGGATCTCGGTTTCAGGAGAGATACAAATCATGCTCCAAGACATACGAAGGCTTTTCATACAATCAAATATACTGATTAAAAACAGTCAATGACACTGGTGTTTTACATAATATCTGCAGAAGCATTCACAGGGACCAAGGCAGATAGAATGGAAATCATAATTACTGTAAAATACTAGCTAAAGTAAAGGAACAGCACTAAGTGCAGCGAGTGGCTCTCTTCGAGTGGGCCCTTCTGTTCTATTTTCAAAGACCTTTATTTTGCTTAGAAAATGAGGAAACCAATGAAAAGGGATGTGGCAGTGAACAGACATGAAGAAGACTACAAAAAATGGACCTTTTGAGGCCTTGCAGTTCACCCTTCATCCTTTGTGGTGTTAGCCTCTAGATCCTCATCACTGTCTAAATCACTGTGGAGCCTTTTGGCCATTGTATTTCTGCTTCTCTCCTCCTTAGTGCCCTTCTTTAGCTGGACTGGTAGTGGTTTCCCTGGTGATCAAAAGAGAAAACACAATTACGTTGATGTTAAACCATTTCCAGTGTAATTTGGTTTGTTTTGTAGAAAGATTACAAAAAAAACTACAGGACGGATTATCACAAAGAAAAGACATTGGGGTGTGGTCCCAGATCAGGGGTCGGATGCGAGATAGTTTTTTCACAGTTCCGCTGCCTAGTGCAGGGGTTGATCTTAATATACCTGTTTGGAATTGGGGACCAGCTGCGGGACTCACATAACCGCGAGAAAGGGATGTTCACCTGTTCGGTGAAGCTCGACTCGGTTCTTCAGAACCCAGAAGTCACAACATGCTGAGTCCCAGCCACCACTGGTTGTCTGTTTATTTATAAAGTTAGTGTCCAAATCGCACCAAATTTGACACTTGCCTGGGCACTTAACAATACACGCGAGTAGCCGATGAGATGAATGCTTCTTGAGATATAAGTTCCACATGCAGGCAGAGGACATTTTCAGACATGCGTATGAAATGCCCTTCACACATGCACGACCCAGCGGGAGGTTCATTGCACAGGGAGATACTTGTTTTGTTTTACTATTTTTGCGTTTGTCACTCATCGACATCATCATCAGGAGATTTAACAAGAAAAATGTTTTTCCTCATTGTCTTTTCACTTCCATTGGGTCACTTGGTGTGAACCACCCCCCCCCCCCCCTTCATGTCTGTGTTTCATCTCTCACCTGCTGATGGAACAAACTGGTCTTCAGCTCTGCCGCCATTATCACTGTGACTGGTGCTAACCGTCTCCTTCTGCTCCTCGTCTGTGACAATTCTCTGTCTCGCGCTCTCGAAAACAGACTTAATAACAATTGAATCCTCATAGATCTGCAGTGGCAAACATAGACACACACACAGAGAGACACGCACACACACACACAGGTAATCAGTCACATCGAGATCCAGACCCTTGCACGATAACAACAATAGAGCAGAATTGTTGCTTTCAAATGAAAGAATTTCTCTGGGTTCACCTGAGATCCTTCCAGGTTATAAGTCTGAGCATTGTGACACAGGAGGAAAATGTCCTTCTCCAGATCCCCCACACTTCTGTACTTGTGATTGCGCACACGTTCCTGGGAAGCAGAGGGTCAGTATCAAATCTTAACGCGGCCATTGCAACAAAGCTGTTGAGACGCCGTTTATTACAGTGAGGTATTAGAAGGTAAAATCAAATATAATTTACACCCCAAAATACAAGCCTGGAAAAGGTTGCACACAGGTAACTCGTATTAACTGAGTCTCCCATCCTCAAATATCTTTCAAGAAATATGTGTTTTCTTCCTTTCACAGTGAGTGTAAAAGTTCAGATGAGATTTATTTCTTTACACCTATTAGCTTAGCTTAGCACAAAGAATGGAAGCAGGAGTAACTTCAAGCCTTCCTCTATCTGTGGGTAAAAAAACCTCTTCTAGCAGCAAGTCTAAAACTCAGTAATTACAATGCGTGATTGGATTTCAAATCATTTGGAGAACAGGTTAAGGAGGATCTCACATGCTAATATCCAGCTCTATGTTTTTATTCCGCTGGATTAGCTTTGCATGATTCAAAGTTCGGAAAAACTAATTATTTATCTCAAACTGCCTGTAATGGATCCTCTCAGCTGAGCGTCTGACTGAAATGAGGCCAAACATCCGTACATGTTCGAGCACGAATCCAATCAGGAAATGAGAGTGGGCAGCATGAACATCCACAGCAGCAGCAGCATGACGTCTCTGTTCCGTAAATATGACAAACATTTCCTGCTTATTGAGCGATACAACTGTGGATTTTTCTATATGTGCTCCTGTAAATAGTTGAGCATTGAAGATGGGATACCCGACCCGAGTTGGACAGGATTCGGACAGAACTTTCTACATGATATTCGGGTTTGAGTCGGCTTCTGTGACTTTGCATGGGCTACCTACTTGATGTTTTACACTGCACATGCCTGTAATCGGGGGAAATATTGGGCTCAGGTTGTGTTTGGACATAAAAAAAAAGAATGTCTGTCTGGTTCTGGTTTTACGCTAATGTTTGGTGTCGTGCACAGTCGGACTCGCGCTCTATTTTACATAAGTAAATACACAAAAATACAGGCCGATGTCTGCTCAGAGCCAAAAACAGGAAATACAAAAACTAATGTTACCAATTATTCTGCTGTCGGCAAATAACCCTAACCCTAACCCTTACCTGCTGTTTGATATTTGCACGTTTCACTACATGTAATGCTTATAAAACCCTTCCTGTAGATGGTTTATGGAGATCGAGCTGTAAGTGGAGCTGAGGACCATTTTGCGAAATCCATTATCAGCTTGTAGCAGAAGTAGAAATAAGTGTTGGTAAATGTTAGTGTTCAGAGCAGGGGAATGCCTGAGCGGTTAACAGTCAATCATTATGTGAGACTGTCCACTTTGGACATCTGACACTGTAACTGTACTGAAAATAAGGCATAACAGTCCCCTTTTATTTCATCTCATTACTTCAATTTTTTCACATACCTGTTCAATTCATTCTTTCACTGGTTTCCAGTAAGATGGGAGTTGATGATATAATGTATTTTTCTAATCTTCTAAAGAGTTTTTCTTTCACCCTCTGATGTTCGACTGAATCCCGGACGCGCATCTCAAGTTTTCTGCAGCCTGTTACATGAAGCCCCACTCGTATTTGTAACTTCGCTCTGACTGATCTTACAGGAATAGGTTACGCCCACTTACCACAAATGGGCTCCACTCCAAACCTAATACGATGCTACCAAGTACAGAGAGACAGATTACCTTTATTTTTGTATCTGTCATTCAAATGTGTTGGCTGGGAAGCTGCGATTGTCTGTGTGTGTCATACTTTATTTTTGACTCCTTCTGTCGGTAAGTGCCTACAGTCTTATATCCATCCTCACTAACAGCTCGGGTTCTAGAGGCAGTGTTGGTCTGAAACCTCTCAACTATCACATGGGTTGTTGTGAAATTTCGTTATTATTACGTCCATGGTTTCCTGAGGATGAAGATGACCAAGTGATTCCAGAGGCCTTTTGTGATCATTCCACTTTTTCTGTTCCTTTTCCACGAGGTTGATTTAATGTAATATTAGCATTCTATCTAATGTCATGTGCCCCTATCCACAAAAAATGATTGTCTATATAAAAGGCAATTTCTTTTTAATTTTGGACGCAAGTCATTTTTCACTATAGTTGTGTATTATTGTTTAAAATGTTTATTTTCAACGTTTAATCTCAGACGAAGTTAAGAATCTGGATAAGTAAAAAAAAATTAAAAATAAATCAAAGTCTCTGTGCTATGTTTCCAAGGTGTTTCAAACTGGTGTTTCAAACTGGTAAACATAAGACATGTATTTTATATATTTGGCTAGCCTGGCTGGACCAATCAGAAGGTTGATGTTTATTTGCTCTTGTAAATGTGTCTGCCCACCTTTACCATTCAGACCAGCCACTCACAACCATATATCTAAAATAATGCCGGTTTTAAAAGTTTGTTAACAAAGAAGATGGCTGGCCATGATGTGAATCTGCTACCGCGACAGCATTAAACCAACTGTTGTATCAGATAATAGTCCGTTTACATGTTTCAGGCACTCTGTGCTACATCACATGTCTCATCAGTGATTGGTTGTAGTTCGGTTCTCTCGCCGTTGATAACACTACTGGGAAATTGAAAATGAACAGAGAGGTTCCAAAGTCACCCAGTAATATCGGTGTCGGTTTGGCCATGCTAGGGTACTGTTTAACATCACACTGTACCTAAGCACTATTTGTATCAACTACTCTTTACTGTGAGACGCACTGGGATGTCAAATACAGACATTTTGTATTTATCTGTTGGAGTTTCATCTCACAGTGTTTGCATTGAACAAAGCAGCAAAGATATGAAGATGTGAGTGCTGAGGATTTTCCCCAACACGTACCCTGATCCTCCTGAAGTCCACAGGCTTCCGGATCAGCTCGTAGTACTCAGGTGCCTCCTTCCGGGAGGGAAGCTGCACAAAGCCTTTACTGATCTGCCGACCCAACCTGGAAGCACAATGTGACGGGTTGAAGGATTATGTCAGTATATATAGTGGAGATTATCCCGAAGTGGCCACGGTTGCTCACACTTTATATTATTATGTTTGGAGTTTTAGAACAATCCCAATATCATGGTGTACATTTTCTAGTTTTAAGGTTGTTTATATGCAGATAATGATTCAATAAAATTGTTAAATATGTTAATACAACCACTGCAACAGCTAGAAAATGAAATGGATGAAATGCCTGCCCTGTTTTGAAGACACAGTGTTTACATTATCTATAGGAACAACAAGCTCATATAAATTCACCAATAGGAGGAGGAACAGGAAATAGATGTGTGCGTGTGCAGACAGAAGATGAGGTGAGTCTCAGAGACATGACCGCACAAGCTGAATCAGTTTTAACTTCAACTTGAACAAAAATCTGTGTGCAGCCAACGGCTTTATGAATGTAACATTACTTCATGGATGTACTAAGGAAGATTGTGTAGGTTCTCTCAAATCAGTCAGAAGCAGAACTAAGCACTCGCACGCACACACACACTCACACACACAAACACACATGCACGCACACACGTTTGATGCGACCATTGGTAGCTACAGATCACAGCAAACATCTGTACAGACTTTACGATGGATGTTTTGTTAAAATCAACCTTCCTGCTGTCAAATTAGTGTGAATGACTTAATTCAAAAATAAATGTTTTTAAATTTCTTTTTTGGAAAAGTGTGTATATATATAAATATTCTTTTCTGCCCCTGTAGAGGTTCCCTCATGTTTTAGGTGGGTGGATAAGTAGTTTTTTACCTTTTGGGGTTATTTCTCATTACTTCAACTTCTCTATTCAGCACACCGCTTACTTCATGATACACCAGACGGATGTCCTTGTATAGATAAATAGAGGGGGTGCAGTTTGCTACTTGCACACAAAGGACACACGCGCCTGTTTATTAAGAAAGATTCTGATTCACTAACATACGCAAGGTGGTGATCATCAATCTGGTGGTTGTTTTATTTTTTCTGATTTAAAATGGTGAACTTTATTCATTAGATAGAAACAAAAAATGTAAGTCATTGTGTAATATAACTGTTCTGTCTTAATTTTCCTCTGTGTTTTATGGCCATAAAATAGTCATAAGAATGACAATTATATCTATATATTTGTGTGTGTGTGTCATATTCACACAAACAATCATACAACGCTTCCATATGCAGCGCTTTTTCTTGGGCGTTCTGTGTCTTGTCCAAGGACACTTTAGCATGTGGAGAGGTCAGGAATCAAACCACCGATCCTTTGGATAACCTACTCTGCCTCCTGAGCCAGAGCCGCCGAATGAATTTATTCATGTTTATAAGAAATAGTCGGTTGTCTCCACGTGAGATCGTTATTGAATTTGTTTGGAAATTATGAGAAACATTGACTGAAGAATCTTTCTGTGAGCACGAATTTATAAAGATTTCTGTAAAAGCAAAGCAGGTTCTTTCCTCAGTGAAACTGACAGTTGTTATAGCTGGGTCCTAGTGCCATGAAACATTCCACAGATCCTCAATCGCTCACCCGTCCTTGTAGTTGATCACCATGTCGACCAGCGTGTTCAGTGTTCTGGTGAGCTCAGGTGGATTCGGAGGCAGTTTCTCTGCTGGCGGGCGGCCTCGCTTCCTTTTCACCTTCTCGACGGTTTCCTGCGCGGCCTGCAGCACTCTCTCCCCATGGTGATCACCTTTACGTTTCTTTAGGCTGATGTCCTCCTCCATGTTCTCCAGCGAACCGTTCTCTCCTGCCTCAGGCTGCAGGGAGAGGGAGCGATGGGTGGGGAAATCTAACAAACTCAAAGAAACTTACAGGGTAAGGTGGGTGAAGCGTTGTATCGGGTATAGAGAAAACATGCATATGATGTACAGACAACAGCCTGTAATGTTCTCCCTCTGCAGCTCAGGTCATCCAGGTCAGGTCATTCAGGTCATCAGCTTTAGCAGGACAACAGATGAGTAACAGGAGAAAATAAGAACTTTGACTAAATTCTAATGAAACTTATATTTCTCTTCATTTGAACTCTTTTTATGCTCCAGACACGGTGTCTGTTTTCAAAGATAGAGACCTAAAGCATCTTACCCCCCAAGCTTTAGGATCCAAGTTTAAATCATCTCCAAATACAGCGTGATTATCATCAGTCAGAATTATTAAAGTGTGCGGTTCTGTATTCAAATGAAAGAGGGGGTTTATGTATTCATTACAATTCTGCGCTGTGTCTGCAAATTTAGGACAGATTATTGTATCTGGAGGCTTTGATGTCAGATGATTATCAAGGGGAGGAACATTGTTGTTGTTTTTTTTAAACGCACAATAGATAGAAATGTGAAAAAGCCATGTTCTGCGTCTAAAAGTGCCAACATTCGTGTACACTTGGCTTAATGCACTGATATGGGAATGGAAACATGATTTTAGGAGCGTGGATTTCAGCGAGGGTGCCCGCTGCATCCTGTGATATCTTCGACCATTTCATCATCGCTCCTTTTTCTAAAAAAAATAATATCTGCAGCGACCACAGTGTATTCCACAAAGGCAATTAGAGGCCGGAAATATGAGTATGCATGCAGCGACAGCAGCATCCGAGGAAAAGAGGGAGCAGATAGCGGAGGCATGCTGTCCAATTTGAACAGAATATTGATGCATCAATCATACACACACACACACACACACACACAGCAGCAGCAGCTTTTTCCTCCTATAAGAGAGCATGCACTTGTGAACATGCATGTCTCAAGGACAAGAGATTACAAGGATCCTGAAATTTGAGATTTTGCACACACTGAGGAAAACACTCAGTAATAGCAAATGTCATCGCTCCAGAAACATGCCTGCCTACACACTTCCCACCAACCAGAGAGAAGACATAGGCAGAGAGCAGAGTTTAGAGGACACAACACAACAACACTGGAGAGGCAACAATGGAAATCCTGCTCATCATCGCTCGGCTCAAATCGAGGCTTTGAGCGCCCCGCTGCTCCCTCTCTGAAGGGGCTGCAGAGGAATACTGGAGGGATAGAGGGTAATCCTCAAAGATGTATAACACAGCTGAGAGATGCCTGATTGACTGAAATGTGTGTGCGTGTGTGCTTGTGTGTGTGTGAGGAAAGAAGGGTGTCACTTGTGTGTGTGGGGTGTGTGTGTGTGTATGTGTGTGTGTGTGTGTGTGTGTGTGTGCATGTGATGCTCCATGCCTGTGCTATAGCTCCTATAACAAGCCTGCCCCTTCCCTGACTTATCTGGCAAAGATTCCCTCTCATCTGTTACAACACACACCTACACACTCCCTCTCTCGACCCCCCCTGCTCAGACACACACACACACACACACACACACACACACACACACACTAACATACACACACACACTAGACAACCCACTCTCTTCACCCTGCACACGCGCTCACACGCGCACGCTTCACCCGTCTCTTCCCTTGCGATGTAGCCTGGCTGAACGCGGAGCCCGGGCGGGAGTCAGGCGGTGGGACATGGATGGAGGAGGCGCGGATGAGGCGGTTTTACCTGAGCGCGGTCTGCGGGCGGGCTCCCAGGATCGGCTGCGGCGGCGGGGGAGAGAATTAGCAAACCAGCATAGCGGCGAGCTGCGAGTCTCTTCATCAGCTGATCACTCGGGAGCGAGAGCCCAGACGGGGGGAGAATGGCAGCGCTATGTTTTCATACACAAATCAATGGGCTGGGGGGGAAACGCGAGCGCCGTGCCCATCTCCTGTCTGCAGCTGCCCGACGTCTTTTTCCTGACTCTGGAAGGCCCCGAGCCGCTCTCCCTCTGCATGTTTTTAATATCGACTGTTGCCAGACGGCTTTTTTTCTTTTTTTTTCTCCCCTCCTCTTCCTACCCCCGCTGTTAAAGTTATCGGGTCCATTTTTTTTAAATAATCCAGCCCATCATGATCTTTATTTAATTCGTGCCTAGCATTTCAAAGCCCCCCCCGACTCCCTCCCTCGTCCCTCCACTGCATGTCAAACCCATGCAGGAGGGATGTTGGAAACATGACTCCAGCCTGCTGCAGCAGCAGTAGCTCTCTCCACGGTTCCTCCGTGGAGAGAGGGGGTGCATGTGCAGCCCCTCCACCCCTCCACCCACCCAAAATTCCAACATGGTTATTAATGCATAAATAATCACTCAGATTTCACTTGATGCTGCCAAGGGGGGGGGGGGGGGGGGGAACAAAACCAAAAAAAGATCTGTGCAACAAAGAGCTGTAACAGTTGCCGTAAAAACTGTGGACTTTTCTTTTTTTAGTTTTTGACTCATTTTCAGACACATCTGGTTTCTGTAAATCAGATTTAAGTGGAGTTTTTTTTCTCTCCCTAGCATGTGGTGCAAAGGGCTTCTGGGGGGGCACACACAATGTTAGAACTCGCACAACAGTTAAGTTAAGTGTACACCCAAGAAAACAGGGTTGAAGTAAAAGCTGTTCTTCAAATGTAAGGTCAGACTCATATTGCTGTGGAGGACTGTGCTTTTGTGAGATGCACCGTCTTTTATAAAACTAAGGGGACCTGAGCTGCACGGACTGGACTTGAACCACAGTGTCACAAACGGATAACTCCACTATGGCCCTGTAGTCTCCTACATTCAAGCAAACTGCACCAAATTGAAAACACTCCATCCCCTAAACCTCCATCCATCGTTACGTCTACTTTGAGGGTCACAGGGGCAGTTGGAGCCAATCCCAGCTGATAATGGGAGAGGTCGATCAATTACTCTTAGAAATCAGTGAAAGTTAAGACAATCCCCAGCTGCTGGTCAGGGCCATTTCTCATACTCACCTCAAATTAATGCATTTCTCACTACAGCTTTACTGTTGCTCAACTCAGCCGCTTACAACAAACACTTAAAATACACTTGTATGAAAGAGTTTGAAGGTTAAAGCCTCCAAACACATTGCTTTGAGTATTTCTCTATCCTTTAAAATGTTTTTTAAACTACCAGCCAGTCTTCTAAGTCGGATCATTCATTCATAGCATTGCTGGTCCCACTCTGTCAAACACACTCTGTGTTATTACACCTCTCCATTTAGGTTAGACACTGACTTATTCTGGCCTGGACAGCAGATTGCCCTCCCGCACTCTCTCTGAAGTTTCTCCATTTTTTTCCATTAAAAGTTATCAGTCCCAATGCGTGTTATTTGGGAATAAAGGCTATGTAAATAATAACAATAAAAAAAAAAAGATTTTAATCAACACGATTGCCGAGATGTATGCTGTAAGGAATGAATTCAGTTCTGATATTAGTTGTCGACTGTAACACAGGTGAGCTGTGTAGTTGTACATGTGTAAGGCCGTGTTTTCAAGCACATGTTGTGGAGATCAGAAATCAGGAAGCCGTTAAACTGCAGGGACCCTCACATGTAGAGAAGGAAAGATTCTTGAAATCATGTTTATATATATTAATCATTAACCATCAGATCATGCAACATTAACACTGGAACATTAAGTGTTGATGATTCGATCTGTAAAGCTGTTGATCTCTATGAGATCGTCATTGCTCATATATCCTTCACAGGTGCGTTCTTTCTTTTATTTCTTCAATGAAAGAAAAGCAGCTGTTCTTTTAGTGAACATGGCCTGTGAAGGTCTATTCTGATAAGTTGTGTGGTGCTTCGACAACAGACTATAGATAATAGCAGTGGAGCAGACGTATCATTCCTGTGCTATTTTCTCAAGAAGCACCCGTTCAAAACCGCTGCCCGTTGCCATGGCAACAGCAAATAAAGTGATGCTAGACCTTGTATATCATTGCATTTTATTGCCGTTGCCGGGAAATGACTCACAAAGTGTTCTCAGTCGCACAAGCACATTCAGTAATGGGACACCTAGTCACATTTGGAGTCTGCATGTGTTTGTGCAGGCTATGTGTGTGTGTGTGTGTGTGTGCGTGTGTGTGTGTGGGGGGGGGAGCTCAATAATAATTTTATTCATCCACCCTGTTTTTTTATGGAAGCTTTCTTTCTTCCTTTCTGCACCCGGACATCACTTTTAAAACCTTTTGCAGTTACAAATCATGTGAGCACGACGCAATGTCTTTAAAAAAAAATGATTGATGTCAAAAACATGGGCCATGACCTATTCTTGGATTTCTTATAATTTATAGCTTGTCACATGTTTATTCACCATCAGTGTTCTTCTGTTAAATTAAGCCATGGCAACTCTCTTAGTTGCGGGGCTGATGCAGAATTCAATTAGTGTCCCACATTTATTGCAAACAAACTCTAAGCCCAAACTAACAGGGCACAAGTCACTCTGATGTTTGACAGATAATTCCAGTCTGACATTCAGTTTTAATTCCCACTGCCAGACTGGAAAACGGGGGAGAGAACTGCTGATGACCCACTGAAGGTTCGCCTGCCATTTTCTTCAAACATCTTGCACTTTTCAGAGACTGTACTTGTTTGTGTCTATTTGTTTGACTTGATTAGTGGCCAGCAGCAGAGAGGAACCTTTTTGATATAGGTTCCTTAAAAATTGTCTCAAAAGCAAGAGCTGGTTGCATTAATCGTTTCATGCATTACGTTTAATTTAGCTGATGCTTTTTTTTTTAAAGCGACTTACAATAACTGACTTTTTTTTTTCTTAATCCAAGGTGTAGTCGAAAAAGATGTGTCTTTAGCCTACGGCAGAAGATGTGTAGACTTTCTGCTGGCCTGATGTCAATGGGACTTTGTTCCACTATTTAGGAGCCAGAGCAGCAAACAGTCGGGATCTCTTTGAGTGTTTTGCTCGCAGTGAGGAGAATAAAGAATAATCAATTGTTCATTATTTTACATTAGCAGATGCAAACAAACATCAATACCACACAAGAATAGTTAAAAAGTTAAACCAAGGTGAAAATCAGGTTACGAGCCAAAGAGTACATAAGTGGTTATTTTGTCAATTCAATCTAAAGACTTTTTTCCATCACAATTCTGTTGTAGCTATTTGGCTTCTAGATAGTTAGTATTATCTTTCTTTAATAGTAAATATTTCCTGAGTATAGCATGCAATCATTCATTGGTAACAAATAATAATTTAGAAATATTATTATCATGATTATGACATTATCTCACCATACCAACGTTCAACGTTCCTTAATTACGCCTTTGGTGAGTCATGTGCAAAATTTGTAATTATCTTTATATACATATATATATATATATTGTGAATGTTTAAGTCATGAACTACTGCACAGGATTTTAAGTTTACAAATACAACATTTATTCAAATGCAGAGAAAAGTTACAGTCAGGTGACAAAAGACATGTCATTCACAGACGAGAAAATATTCAGCTGTCCAGCTTTCATCAAAACAGCATTTTAATGTCAACGCCATTTGAAGGAGGAGTGAAATTTTTTTTTTAATATGCTATTTCAGTCCCTTCCAGTGTAAGAAAAATCTCTCTCACATCTGTCCGTTAAATATGAAGCTGCAGCCCCCAGGTGAGATCCTTAGCTTAACATAAAAGAATGGATGGAAGGAGCTGGCTGGACTATTGGTTTGTGTAATCTGCAGTTTTGAAGCCTTTAGTTGGGCATTTCGTCCAGCGCCATCTTGGTTTGATCTAGAAGTAACCAAAGACGCTGCATGCCCACCTACACCTGTAACCTGCACCCATTGGATGTTATTAGCTGTCAATCAGACACTATCCATGTCCTGATGCATTGCTTTATCTTCTGTTTTTCTCTAAATGGGACCATAATTTACTAAAAAGAACGTCATGGTTTATTTAAGAATACTTGAAACTAGCAATTGTGATAATAAACTAATTAGGAACATGTTTACTGATGTAAAAAATCAAGTAAGAATTATGATCAGAGACATTTGTTCAAACAGAATTCTTTGAAAACCAGTGGAGTCACCCTCTGCTGGTCATTTGCGATAATACACGAGTCAGGGAGTTCTACATTGGCTTCACTTTCTGGACCTGGAGTCTACATCCATTTGTATATGGTTCAAAGCTTCTTAAAGCTTACTAATTAATCAATCTGGTTTGGACTTTATTACACTGTCACCGTTTTGTATTATTTCTGTGTCGATTAAGTCAAATGTGTCAGGTCCTCGATCAGTATTATTTTTAATGTCCAGTTGCTGTGTCTACTGATTTTTTTTTTTTTTTTCAGTTTTGTTTCCCCAGAGTTCTTCAGCTGACTAAATGTTATTTTTTTCTAGGCCTTGCGGTTTTTCTTTGTTTGCATTTGGGTCCAGCTCAGCAGGTAACGTGACGTTGTGTTATCTGTATCACACCCAAGCTATCCTCATGTTAAACCCACAGGGAGTTGGTGTTGTGCTTCTCATTTTGTGAGAAAGCAAATGAGCATTTTTCCCAAGTGCTGAAATATTCCGTTGCACGTTATCCACAATGTATTGCATATCAGCAGAAGTTCCTGCTTCAGTCTTAAGTAATATCATGTCATTTTATGATTGGAAAATATCAAAGTTTGACATTCTTCCATTAAAAGAATATGGAAATAGTAACACATCAGTTCCTAAATATATATAAATCTATTCCATAACAATACAAATATGGACATCCAATGATCTCAAAATCTTTACCTACTATGTAGCAATTTTGTCAAATCAACTTTCTGTATCTTATGTATTTTAAAATATTTGAAATATTATTTGCAAAAAAACTGAATCGCCAGGAATAAAGAACATATTTGAAGTAATGCATATAACAAAACAACTGCAGGTTCAATCATTAAATGTTATATATTATTAATACAAACCAATATACTCTGCTATGCATATATTAGCTGCTGCTGATGTGAAGTATAATGACACTAAGCCACATTATTCAAATGCTATGGGACACCGGACCCTGAAAACGACTAGTATCCTGTCAACTGGTAAATTACAATGTTAAAGAATTTGTCTGACAGAGGTTAAAACGGACATTGTTAAAATCCTCACATTCGTTATGAGAGATTTGATCGGAATCGCCTCATGAATGTGACTCTCATGAAGAATCTGAATTTGAGCCATCGCATTATTCAAAATGATGTCTGCCACCAGGGGAGGAGAGGGACTTTACACTGTGATGAGCGGCGGCCTGTTAAGACACAAACACACAGTAAAAAAGTTCAGCAACCTGAATATATAGCCCACTTAGTTAAAGTGCTGTGAAAATGCCACATACCCCAGTCTGTCCTCTGGAGAAGTTGGCATGAGCATACAGCAGCACTGCAATGTCGTGATGTCCGGCCTCCAGTGCGATGGACAGGGCTGTGCTTTCATCCTGAAAACATAAAATCATAAAAGACGTTTTCCAGTTAATTGTACATTTACAGGAGACAAGTGCATATTTGTGTATTTAATGAAATAGAAGCTTCTCTGTTTTCCTGACATACTTTAAATCCTAATCTAAATGTTTGCTCTCTTTGTTTGTAATTCAGAGTGAGTTGTGGCAGTGAGTCACGTACACCATCGGTCAGGGTGGCGTCGCAGTCTGCCTGGGCCAACAGGAGTTTCACGATGTCAGCGTGGCCATGCTCGCTGGCACACATCAGCGCGGTGGAGCCCTCGTCATCCTGGAGGTTGACCTCCGCCCCCTGCGCCAGGAGGGCCTGCACCACCCCCATTCTGCCGTGGCTCACAGCCAGCATGAGAGCGGTCTGACCGGCCTGGACGGCAGGCGGGAGGGGTCAAACACAGCACGCAAGGTTAATGATGCCGAGTCCACACATCTCCAACATTTCAAATTCTAATTAATTGTCTGTATGACCTCAGGTCAGTGGATCAGGCAAAGCTGTGAAAAAAACTTTCCCCTAATAAATTATGAATGACTGAATAATTAGGAGCTTTTTGTAAATCTTTTGACAGATAAAAAAATGTATACAAATAACTACTAAAGAATTATTAGAAAGTTATGGACCTGTAAAAGAACTTTTGATAACCACACTTAATGGCTGCAAGATGGATTTTTCTATTAGGGGAGAATATAAATAACAGACATACTGAACATAATGGGTCAAATTCAGGAAGACAGAGTGTGACACAGGGGGGTGATGGGACATATATACATATGTTATACAAAATTGAAATTCAAAGGAAGTAGTAAAATCAAGTAAAATAGTAAATAAGTAAAGAGGAAAAAGTTTTTTACTGTAATTTCCCTTATGTCTTTTTTTCTTATGCAGGAACAGATATATAACCCCACAGCTGACATTCACAGATCTGACATACGCTTGTAATAATCCAAAAGAAACCTTCTCTCCTCTTAAAGTAGGATGGAATCATCAACACGTCTTGTAGACATCATTTCGATTAACAAAGGTGCGGACAGGAAGTCACGTCCTCCACCCGAGAGGGGACTGGCTCACCTGGCTGGCCTTGGCGTTGACATCTCCCTTTGTGAAGAGCTGCTCCACAACCCTCGTGTCCTCTGCACTCTCCACAGCTGCGAGCGCCGCCAGCATGATGGGCGTGTAGCCGGCTTTGTTCTGCTGATTCACGTTACACACCTCTGTGGGGATGGTGCCCAGTGCAACACAAGAGAGGGAAGGAGAGGATGTAGAGGAGTGTTATCATTTGTGTGGCTCATATCCAGCGACACTGACTGTACTGAGTTTTGTTATGGTTAAAACCCCTGGTGAGAAATTATTGTTTTCTTTTTAAAAATAGAATGGATCTACATTAAAGGTCACATATAAATGAGGTGTATACTCAGACATAGCAACCATGTAAGCACTCTAGAAGCTTGAAAGCAGCACTATGTAAGTTTTGCTGAGCACCAGCCACCTCTGCAGCAACAACAGGTGATAAACGCCTCTGTGCTCAGATTTTCAGCCTTTCCACTGGAGCGACTGGGAGCTGGAGGCCTCCGGTTCCCGACCTTCAACCAAACCGAGCCCCTCACTCAAGTCTTTAACCAAAACTCTTAAACAACCAAGCTTTCAGCATGGACCTGGTGGCATGGGATCATATGTGACCTCCTGACCCTGTCAACCTTGCAGTCCTCTGTACACAGCCTATCACAGAATTGAAGGGAGTTCTCATAAACTTGTCATTGCTGTGGACCCCAACATAATCAGCTGTTCTCAAGGGCCCCCCCAGGCAAGTGCTCACTTTTTGCCTACCCTGTTGCAAATGGTGTATATTACCCATCATCCCTGGTGTCCAAAGCTCCATAAATAACTGAGCTTTCATTCCCGTTGTGCAATTAAAAGTTCTCAGAAGCATGTTTTTTCGAGAGTGCTTGAGTTTCACATAATTGCTAACACACACACTCTCAGTGCATAATCCGAAGCACCACACTTCAAACCTACTGGGTTCTTTTTTTTTCTTATCCTCAGACGTAGATAGTTAGACAGACAGTTACTTAAATAACAAAAAAATACATTCTTGATACAGTATTTGAATATGTTCATTGTTTGTTTTGATTTTATGTTATATTTCACATGTCCTTAGTCGATCCAAAGAGAAAGAAAAAGCCTCAAGCAGTAGCAAGGCTTTTAGACAAACGACAGAGAAGATGTTTCCCCCGTTCTTCATAATCACTGTTCTCTGAACTTGTGTCCCCTCATACACAACTGGAGAAAATATTGAAGCACTCCTTAATGTCTCATTTAATGTGGATAGGGGGGAAACATGCGCTGCCGCAGCTGTCTGGGACATATGAGGATCGATAAAGAATTTTAAAAGCTGCATCTTGAGCAAGACCACATGAGCAAGACCACAAAAAGAAAACATCTCCCTTGGTTGGTTTCGCAAACGTCAATAAACTCTTTCTATTCACTCTGCTGTTATACGAGGCCAGGGTTTCATTTGATTGTATATAGTGCATAGTACTCTACTGCTTGCATCTTGTCCTTGGAAGTTTAGTCTTACAAATAGTTTGAACGCATGATCCACAGAGTAACTCTTTGTTGGCCTATCTGCCTCTAAGTGGCTGTTGAGAAGCATAGTAATGCCGAATTGAACAAGGATTTTCATCTCTATAAGCCTGGGTATCATTGCTTCTTTCTCTGCTGTGTAATCATCATAGAGAATTTTAGTCAAAAGCACAGTAATTGTTCCAGTTTCTAAAATGCATGCCAGCAGGCTAAGTTTCTCTTAACCCTTCTTTTGTTACGCAAAGACAGAAAACTGTGGAGAAACTGAATCAAATTCTCACAGCGTGGAGCGACAGACCAAAACTAAAAAGGAAGGAACTTTGTTAGAATACACGATGACCCGAGTTGCACCGTACCTGCATCCAGCAGTCTCTTGACAATGCCAAAGTTGGAGTGAGACACGCTGTAGTGCAGAGCTGTGTTTCCATTGCCGTCGACCATATTCGCAATGTGCCGCAATACCGCAGGCGAAATGACCCGGAACGCTGACAAGTAGTCTGCCACAGCATCGGGAGCAGCCGACTTGTGGCTGGACGCGGAGAACCACTCCTGCTGGAGCGTTTGCAGGCAGTTATGCTGCAAGGGACAGAATGATACAACTCAAATATGTGTATACTTTTTCATGCGTCCTCATAAATGCCTTGCAAGATGCAGCCGTAATTCACAGTGTGCAGAGCAATTTCTACTTTGAATTGATGGGAATATCTTTTACAGGGATGAGAGCGACAGAACTAAGACGAAGAGCATCGTAAAGAAACAAAGAACCATGACACTATAAACTCACTATGAAGATCTACAAAACAACATCATAAAGGAAGAGCCTTACGAATCTGTTTTCATTTCCCCGGCGAAAACTTTGTATCATGCTCAGTGTTTTTCCATTTCAAGTTACATCATAGGATTTATCTTGACTGTTGAACTTCTTGTAGTTTAAAATGAATGGGAAAGTGAGGCGTCTCTTTCACTGTGAAATATTATTGTTTCTAACTTCAAGCAAAATTCCCCGGCACAAAATTACAGAGTCAACACATTCCTGTGCTATTTGTTTCCTTTCTTTCTGAAAGACAGAACTTGAACACACCCTGTCCCGGTATCTCCCCACGCACACTCAATCTGTGACATACCATTAAATGTGGTAAACACACACACACACACACACACACACAAATGTGTGTACTTCTATATAGTGAGGACACTCATAAACATAATACATGCCTAAGCCCCTTACCCTAACCTTAACCATACAAACTAACCTTAACCTCACCCTAACCCTAACCTAATTATAACCCTAAAATCAAATCTTAACCCTCATACAGCCCATTGAAAATGTGAAGACCGGTCACAATGTCCTCACTCTGTAATAATAATAACTTATTATTGTTTTAAAAGGTACTCAAAGACACTTATCATGGTAAAAACAGTGACAATACAAACAATAACAAAAATGTGTCATTATATCAGTTCAAATACAGTAATTTTACATTAAAAACAATTATAATACATAAATAGATCATAGATCAAAAGCAGATTTAGAAAGGTGAGTTTTATAGGGTCTATGCTTAACATGGTCCTCACAAAGATATAAGTAGAGGAACCCCCCCCAAGACACACACACAGACACACACACACACACACACACACACACACACACACACACACACACACACAAACACACACACAATATGAATACCTCTCTATCTGAATATGGAGAACAAAACATACCAATTCCCTGTTGGGTAGAGCTGTGTCATCACTCAGGTGCATCTTTAAGGCTTGACAAGCAGAGAAAATCTTTTCACTTAACTTACACCTAAAAGAAATAAAATGCCACAGATTACACAGTGTCAGTTCCCATGAGAGAAGACAACTCATACGTAACACTCACACAGTCAAACATTAAGATGCATTGAGGCTTTTTAAAGCAGAACTCCTGTTCAACTGAGAGGCTCTTGCTTTAAAGACTCTGACATTACCTCTGTTGTGTGTGCGGCTTTGACGTCTTCACCCCCTTGTTGGAGCCTCCTTTGCCCTTTCTGGCTTGAGTCGTACCTTGAAAGGGTTCCCTTAACTTTTTGTCTCCTCTCCTGTCCCCTTCCTCCGAGTTTCCTTTCTCACTGACCGGGAGCTCGTAAGACGGCATGGGGTCCAGTCTAAGGGCAAAAAGCAAGAGTTAATACACAGAGAAAATGTTGTATCGTATCCAAGTGCTAAGCAGTAAAATATTAGTTTAGACGTCAGATACTAACCCTGCTGTCACCCTCATGAACTTCATGATCCTCCTGTTACTGCTACAGCCTGGCTCTCCATTCTGTTTCTTTATCACAGGCAGCTGCACGCCAGGATAAGCTGACTTGTCTAGAAATAATGACGAAACCAATGCATCTGAAGCTTAACATAGACAACTTCTAACTCCTGCAGTTTGTTTTATTAACTGCACACATACACATATGCATATACAGCAGATATAAATACAGTAGGTTTAACTCGATAGGACTTAGTGAGGATATATTGTTGATTCTTAAAATATTCTTACACATCTGAAGGCCACATTTTTAAGGAGAAAGTTTCCTGACACCAGTTCCTCCTACAAACCCATTCAATTTTAGA
The DNA here is from genome assembly GCF_949316205.1 of Platichthys flesus. Lineage (NCBI taxonomy): Eukaryota > Metazoa > Chordata > Actinopteri > Pleuronectiformes > Pleuronectidae > Platichthys > Platichthys flesus. Next base: position 16,012,642 of record NC_084963.1, on the reverse strand, counting down.
CTCCCAGCCACAAACTGCTATGTGCAATGAACTGCCTTCCAAAACCAGATATCATTCCAAACATTGCAAGTGTATCCCTCAGAAAGTCAAACCTTCCAAGCCAAAGGCAGCCACTTCCTTTAAACCTAACACAAGTATAAACTGGGCCTCAGGAGTGGTCTGGAAAATGAATATTTTTAACATAAGCTCAAGTTTTGCAGAGAGTTTTTGTATCCTCCGAATGTTGACTGTATTTCTAATGAAGATTATATTGAAACATAATTGTTTGGAATCATAACACATTGCCACACACACATGTTTACCTTGCGAGGCCGAGGATCCCTGTTGCTCTAACAGCTGTATCATTCTTTTCACCTCAGATTCATTGCCGCTCTGTTGGCAGATTTCTGGGTTTGTTTTTTCACATTTAGAAGAGTGGACTGACAGTTGAAACGGAGACTGATACTCTCTGCTGACTGTGAAAAGAAAGAGAAAATGTTTCAATCATACCAACATGACGTTACAGCACCTTACATAAGAACAATCAAACATCAAATTTACCAAGTGGAGTTTTTGACAACTGTTGATGATGTGGAGCTTTATTTGAATGAGTGGGTTTCTATTGTGCACGAGGATTTTCTAATTTGGGTTAGAGTTTAGCAAGATAACTGATGTACATTGGTTTTATGCTACTTCACTGAAAGAGGATTTTTGGCAATAAGATACCCCCAAAATGCATGTTCAAAAGGGGGAACATGGTGTATGAGGGAAGGCATTTCTTCAGGATACACACAATGATTTGTGGTGAGATTCAACATAAGTGTTTGTTCAGAAGAATACAACACAGGGTATCTTAAGAATCAAATCCCTGCAGGGTTACCTGGTGGCTGAGAATATAAATGATGGACCTCAGCTTTGTTGTTGCCGGACCACCTGGAGCTGTCATTTCCTTGACCACTGTACTGGTTTGAACAGTCGTCTGTGAGCAGGTTCCCATGCTCCCCGAGGAGCTTCTGCATCTTTTCTATGTAGTGGTTAAGCTCAGGGTCCCACTGGGACTGCGAAGATTGCTGGGAACTCTGGGCAGGTGTACTGCGTGAAGATGAAAAATCCCGTATCCTCCCCTCTCCTACACCGATACTTCTTGTCTTGATAGGGTCAGGCAGATGGGATGGTCCAGAGGCCATATTTCGGGTTTTCAGTCCTACCAGGAAATTCTCATTAATGTTTGTGAACCCTACACCAGTGTCTCTGGTCATTTTGAGACCATTTCCAACCAGAGTTGCAGTTCCGACACCGATGGTACGGGTCTCTGGGGCGCATTTGATGTCTGTGACCCGGTTCCCTACAGACACAGCCCTTGTAAGAGTCTGAGTGGTGTTGGTGTGCTTGTCTTGGGTACTGAGGAGAGTATTAGTGCTGGAGTCTGTGCTGAAGGTATGCCTGGTGTTGGTAAAGCGAGACACTGAGCTGGATAGAGTGTTGGTACGCTGTGAAGCTGTCAGTGGTGTTGCCATGATTCCCAGTTCAGCTCTTCTGATTGGATCTGTGGCCATACCTTCAGAAACCAGTTCCTTTGGTTCACAGATGATCACATCAACAGAACAGTCCCCACTAGCCACTGAACGATACTGAGTCTTTCCTTTCTTTAACCCCACAATCTCCAGTGGTGGCGCTGTGTTGGTTTCTGCATTACACATCTTTATCTCCATCAAAACGCCCTGTGTGTTTTTTAAAACCTGAATCCCCATGCCCTTTTCTTTGGTCTTCATGGGTACATCTGGTCCGGTGCAAACGTTTCTCAGCTCTGGTCCACAACATGATACTCCCACGCTCTTTACCTCTGTTGCCTCCCCCGTGCTATTGTCCCGTACCTCTGTGTGATTACCCACTCCCTGGCTTGTGGTGTGTGGCCTCGCTTCAAAACCTGTGCTCACAGTGGATGGCTTTGCAAGACATGCTTTGTCAGCTCTGCTCCTAGCTCCTGCCGCCTGAAGCTCCAGTTTCAGCCGACTCATCTCTGTCTGGAGGGCTGATTCTTTCAACTCTGCTTCCAAGTAAGAAATTCTCTCCTTCAGGGCACCAATTAATAGCTGTTGGGCATCAAGCTCTGCTTCCCTCACACTGTAAATTCCAAGATTAACTTCAGACACCTCTGTTGCAATGTCTCTGGTCTCTACCTGATTTGTGAACACACATTTGTTTTCTTTTAAAGGTTTAGGCAACGTGGCGTCTTCATCAATTCCAACTAGGACTGTATTTTCATGAGCAGAGGTATGGCCTTGTCCTAGCCTAGCATGCAAATGTCCACCCTTGAGGCTTCTTTCCAGTGCCTGCATCTCTTTAGTCAGTTTCCTGAATTCACTTAGGTTGTTTGGGTCACTCTGCACTTTGTGTCCCTCTTCTATATGCACCTTAATATCAGACCTTTCCATGCTATCAGCTCTCCTACAGATCCCATTGTTCATGTCCTCATTGTCACTCTGGTTCTTGAGCTGAGAGTGGAGTTGCCTCTTTTCCTCCTGAAGGACTGATATTTTTACCTGGAGGATAGGGATGATTTTCACCTGCTCTTCCAATTCCTTCAGCCTCTGCAGAGCTACCACCATCTGGTCACGGACATGCTGCAGGTGCATGGAGCCGGGACTCTGAACTGGAGTTGTTCTACCAGAGCTCTGTGGGCTAAATGTCAGGCTCCCTGTGCTGCCTCTGGCGCCAAGGGATGAGCTAAAGTGAACGTTCATGTCACTCCCTGTTCCAGTATACTTGTTTCCACTGTTGCTCTGATTATATGCCACAAGGCCAGTGAAGGGGGAGAGTGACCCAGGGGAGCTTACCCCTCCAAAGCTGGCCAGTCGTCGCCGAGGTTGGGGCTGAGGTGGAGGCTGAGGTGGAGGCTGGCTGGTCATCTCCTGCTCCAGGTGCTTGTTGGTCTCCATAGCAGGTCTTTTTATAGATCTTACAGTAGGTTGAGGCTTTGACTCAGTAAGTATTTGAGATTTTTCTAGTCCCCCATTCCTTATCAGCTTAGTATCCAAGGAGGAACAATGCGGAGGAGGAAGTGGTGGTCGACCTTTCGTTGTGGCAGACAAACCCAATTGTCTTGTATCAACTGTGCTTGATGATGTGAAGGATTCTTCAGAATACCACTGACTGGATGAAACACCACTCTGCGTTTTTTCTGCATTATTAACAGCCGCTCTGGGCCGCCTCTTAAGGCTTAGCCGCTTAATGATGGTGCAGTTTTGGAAACTGTCCACAAACTTGAGGTTTCCCGCGTCCAACTGATGAATGTAGTCAATCCCAAAGTAGTTAGGAACACACTCTTCAGTGCTTTGACCTATTAGAATAGTGATAGATTTTTTTTTTTAATTGTCCAAACACAGGGCTAGAGAGAAGAAACTCTAAAATACATGTCTCTCTGAATGCATGTAATAAAAACACAAGTTATCATTACTTTACGGAATTTTCCACAATAAAAATTAGACATCAAATTCGCAACACTATTTATATTGATAATTTCAAGCATTTTTAACTCTTCATAATAACTGCAACATGCCATGCTATATACTTGATACCCTTACAGGTTTTTTTTCTTACCTCAGTGTTACACGCTCATCAGGAACCATCTATTTGAGTCTAGAGTCTTTCGTCTGTCACCTCGAAATTTGTTTTCTGACTACAATCTCTTTCTCTCTGTCCAACAAGAAGAGGAGGGACGGAGGAGGATTTTCCAATCGTGTAGACAGTCTGTTTTCAGTAGTCACTTCTCTGCAAATGGTATGTCTCAACATAGACTGAACCCACTCTATAATTACTTTGCAACTTTCCCTCTAAATGCCCAGCCATACTCTTGGCAGGTTTTCTCAACCACAGACCATCTTCCAAGTATTTTTTCGCCAGTGAATAAACAAAAAGTAACAGAGATCTTACACATTCATGAAACACTTGACACAATAAATATTGTAATTCACTAAAAAAACAGGCGTAACTGCACTCGTATGGCTAGAGTCAAACAATATATGTTGATGGAGGCACTCATTTCTGGCAATGTTAAGTTTTAATTTACAATTTGTGAACAAATTTTGTGAATCACACAACAAAAAATGTACAATTAATGTCAAAATGATTACAAATTTCAGAAATTAAACTATTGTAATAGTAGACATTGAAGTTACCTGACACAGTTCTCAAAATGTCCTGGACTTGATCCGTGAATCCGTTTCAAAAGGAACCAATTAAAGAGCAACCCTGTACATCCAGTGAACTGAATAGATATGGAAATATAACGTAAATGCTTGCCATCTTGATTATTAGCTTTTCTATGTAAGGTATCATTATACCTTTCATTGAAAAGCTCTCTCTCTCTCTCTCTCTCTCTCTCTCTCTCTCTCTCTCTCTCTCTCTCTCTCTCTCTCTCTCTCTCTCTCTCTCTCTCTCTCTCGGCCCAGGTTCAGCTGTCTATATACTAACCTTGCAGTGCTTACACAAAGGAAATACTATACAAGGCCATTAGATCTTATAGTTAATTCTGCAAAAGTCACAGTGGGCAAAATCCTATAGGCCTCAGCGTCAATGACTCACATCATTGCATTGCCATATCATGTTCTCATCAGTAAGCACCTTCTGTTTTCAGCATGCAGAGGTTTTTATCTCGCAAATAATGCACATAGGCTCCAGTTCTGTCTCATTCAGCACTTGTGAACGAATCCCTAACAAGCTATGTTATGACATTCTCTCATATGCTATGTTATGGTATTCTATGGTAGGCAATGCTAAGCAATGTAATGCTTTCAAATATGAGGAACATCATTTTGATATGTAGGCTATAAAATGAAATTTACATACTGATCATTAATAATATGTTAGAGGTGTGGATACTATGCCATATGTTCTGCCCAGTATGGAACATTAAATGTAAGTTTTATGTGTTAATATGTATGTAAACATTTATTGTATATAAAATAAATTATCATCGTGCATTAAAATCAGACATGACCCAGCCCTCACTCTTTTCAAAAAAGCAAATCACATATCCTCATTCAATCATTCTGTCACTAACTTGCACAGTAGTGACAGTAGACTGACCCCAGGTAAATATAATTTGCGTCTTTTATTTCTTTGCATCTACCAATAGCCTGCGATAAAATAGGATTTATATGAACTTGGTTATCATCTATATCAGATTATTAAAAATGTTACATACATTTTTTAACTAATTGCATGTAAAGAAAAACCTAACCTTTGATCAGTCGGAAGACACATTGTTGGATTGCTGGATTTGGCCACTGAGCAATAACGATCCTGGAAAATACTCTTTATGTTGGTCAGCTAAACTTTTGCTAAATATGTAAGGTTGTCCTCCTCAGCGGAATCACATTGTGATGCAGGTCTAGGGTTGTTGTTCTTAATTTAGACAAAATGAATTGTATAAATACAGAAAAAGTTTTTGTTTTCAACACTTATCTCTAAAATTCCTCCAAAGTTTTTTTCAAGTCAAAGTATGATTAAAGTGAAACAAAAACCTGGTACTATCTGATAAACAAATGCACCTATAACAGAGGGTCACAAGTAGGCTCTATTTTATCTAAAAGCGTCACAAGCTGAAATTACATTTTGTGAGTTTTAAGAATTCGTCTGATTATTATTTAACTTGTAAGATATTACGAAGCAAAGAATCACCTTCACATGTAAATTCAATTTCTGTTTTGTATTTATATCTTCGTTTGTATTTCGAGTTTATTATTTGCTGTCTTACTTTGAAGCTTCTTTCCTTTACTTCCTATCTTTGTCTGGTTTCCCTCCTTCTTGATTGTCTGCACCTGAATCGATGAGTCACACTTGAGCTCTGGTGTCTTGTCTCCTTTACGCTCCTGGATTTCCCTGCACTTCAGTTTTGCTGGTTTGTCTCTTGTTTTTTTCATTGTGTTTCAGTTTTTGCTCCCTGTGTTGCTTGTTTGTTTTCTTTTAGCTCTTGTCGTTGTTTGAGTTGGTTCTTTTGCTTTGCGTGTTTTAATTTATTTCCACACATTATGGGCTTCCTGTTTTGAGTCTGTACAAAAACCCTAGACCTTAACATTCAGTCAATGCTAACGTTTTTAGATTGTTACAATGCAATTTCAAAATGCTGTCATCATCAAGTCCATCCTCATCTCGTAAAAAACATTTAATTACCATTACTCGTAACACAAACATCACGATCATATGTCCCACATTTAAAAAAGAGTGGTACTCTATATTTTGACTCTTTTATAAATGATAGCCCATCACCTACAAGTTTAAACTTAGATTATTATTTATATAGTTTTCATAGCTTTTTTTATAGCTCCACATCCCCATTTGTCAACTGCTCACTGGAGGCCTAACATTTTTATTGACAAAAAGGATAAATAAGAATAAATGAATAGTTTGTTTTAGGTTTTACTAAGTTTGAGCTGCCAGAGATTCCACAGCTTACGTTAATATTAATTAACAGTCAGTCAGGTACAATTATTGATGATCTTAAAACAGTTAAACAGCACAAAAACGATATGATTTTTGTCCATTTACTCCAAAGCCATTAGTCATATGACAAAGACCATGTGACATGTGAACTGGCATGCAGCCTTAAACAGCTGTTTGATTTGTCATAGGACATATTTTACTTTGTGAATGAATTTTTTTCAACAAATATCCTTCTAGCGCATTTTTAAACCCCCAAAAAAGCTGATCAAATATCACTGTCAATTTGTTAATGTTGTTAAAAGTCTCAGGATCCCAGATTAAAACTAAATGGATCATGATTTTCTGGTTTGAACTCTGACACTGTCAAACAAACTCCCCTTCAACATCAGATCAGCAGAGTGAGTATAGCTCAGTTTAAAAAGCAGTAACAAAGCTATTCTGCATAGATTCAAGTTTTACTTTTATATTCTAGTGTTTACTATTATTTCATTCTTCTTCCATCTGCACCTTGTAACTCTGGTTTTGAAAGTGCTATAGAAATATAGTTTATTTTTATTTCAATAACAAAACTCTAAACAACAATTTACCCCAGTGACATATGAGCTACACCTTCCTAGAGCGTGATACTACATGTTTTTTTATTTTTATTCTGTAGCTATTTGTAGGATGTTACTTATGGACCTAACCTGCTCTAATGCTGCAGTTCCAGTTACAAGCAGCAGGAAGTGCCACGCTCCTTCGAATTGAGTCTTTTCCTGAACCTCCTTCATATCCAGCAGCTTGTAAATTGCACAGTGACATCATGTGGACACAGTGGAGAATTGCATTTTACACATTTGTCATACCAGAGCAAGATTATCTAAATACTAATTCAGAGTTTCGAGCAGCAGTTGCAGAAGCATTTTAACTGCAAGCATCACACATGACCTCATAGTAGTGGCTGTTGTTTTTCCTGATGCCTTTGTCAAAGTTCAAGGTTCATCTTCAGCCTCATGTTGTGAAATGGGTCATGCAGGTTTACAGTGTGTTGTAATTACAGTCACTTCACTAGCCCCTGTCTCTTACCCTTATCATGTTTGTGTCCCAGACGGAGCAAACACATTACATGCACACACTGCGGAGACACTGTAGCTCGGAGACGGCACTCGGCAACGCTTCGCCTGAATGTTTATCACAAACACTGAATTATCAGCACATGGGAAATTAAAGGGATTACACAAAACCAGGATAGAGAAGGACAATGAGCCCCATTACTTGGACTTTGCCCTGGATCATGCAGGGAAGGCATGTTTTTAATAGTTAACCGTGCTGAGTGCGAAATCCCTCATGTCCAGTACAAGCTGTGATGACACTTTGTAAAACAAAAACAGTTTGAGTGAAGGCATTTATTTAGCAAGGAAATGGCATTTATTGTTACCAAACCAAATAAGTAAATCTCAGAATAGTTTGGCCCTAATGGATGATTATCTGCCTACTAATTCCACAAAGAAGTCTGTCTGTGGAATGGGAAAAAAGGTTTATCTAATAGGCTTACCACTCTAAACGTGGCCAGGAGATTGCACTCAGATTTGTTGCGATTTGGACACACAATATATTTAATATAAATTAAAACTTAATTTATAGGTGACCAGAGCTCTAGCAGTCAGTGTTGGCAGGGCAGTAAGCTTCGAGTCTATGGACCAAGTTGAACATGTCTTCTTCTACTGTACTTCTTTAGATCCATTAGAGCAGTGGTCTGCAACTGGCAGTTTGCAGCATGTTATTTTTATTTCACCAAATCAAACTGACATGGACATTAATGGGAGTCAAGGTTCTGATCTCCGTCATGGCAAAAATATTTACAGAATCACTTCCTCTTTTCTGATTTATCATTAAAAAATAGAAGCACAACATTCATTTTGTTGTTCCAATGTTTGTTTGTTTTTTTCCTTGTAGCTGGATTACAGGGCTTTCATTTTGAAAAGTTGAGAACTTGCTTAACAGATCTGAGTCAACATGCAATGTATGAAAAAATAAGAGTAAATGATTCAAACTTGTATACAAACATTGACTATAAAACCGTGGTAGCAGGTAGGATAAACACAGTTTTCTAATTACACAAGCTCTGCACACAAGCAATAAAAAGTGTCCGTATATTTTAGATCTGTTTGAGGAGGACTCACTGATGACAAGGAATAATTCTGAAGTCACTCAAGAGCATTAACACTGGAAAAGAGAACATTACATTTCAAACAGGCAGGTTTACAACAGGCACTGCACTGAAATCAGAAAACAGGGATAAGGCTATAGTTGAATCATGCAGTGCTGCGTTGCAAACCCTGATCACAATGTCTCGAGAGTCAATTGCTATGTCAACTCTAACATCACACAACTTTTCAACCTCTGCTAAGGATGTTATGTTTTCACTCCAGTCCGTTTGTTTGTTAGCAAGATTACATGAAACTTGATGCAAGTGTGTGGTATGGGTCAGGGTGACAGCCCATGCCATTTGGATGTGGATCTGCATTAAGGGCCTGATCCAGGAATGTTTTTTTCAATTTCTTTAACATTACAAGATGGATTCTCTTTAAAAAATAAGAATTCATGGATCTTGATGAAGAATCAGGCACATTTAAGGAACTGACATCTGTGAGTGTGTAAACTTTGGTGCAGCTTGATAGAATCTAAGCTGACTGCTCGGCCTTGGCAGAGGTATGAACCCAACTGAGTGCCTTTGAAATGATTAATAGTGGATTTTGAATTCTAAACTTTGCTTACAACTTATAATTAGCTAAGTTTAAAGTGCAGACTGTAGCTATCTCGATCAGATTGATTCAGACTACAGGTTAACACAAGAAATTACCACTATCTTTGAACTTTGCTCTCGTAGTAACAGAAGCGATCAAATCATTCCCTAGACTGGGAGAACAGATGCTTGTGATTGGTTGGAAGAGCTGCACACCCCTGCCTCTGCCCCTATCTCTGTTCCACGGTCTACTTTTTAACTTGTGGCCAACGCTCACCTGTTTCACTTGAGGCATTAAGGTCCCGGTCCCACACCTGACAGCAACATGTCTGACAAGGGAGTCTTCGATACCAACGTGTTGACCCTCACCAGGTTTGTGCTGGAGCAGGGCAGGAAGGCACAGGGAACAGGGGAGTTCACCAACCTGCTCAACTCCATCTGCACAGCTGTCAAAGCCATTTCCACCGCTGTCAGGAAGGCTGGGATCGCTAACCTGTGAGTAGTGTTTCATTTCAAATGTGGCAATGTAAACAAAACAGTGTATCTGACTATGGAGCTGAGTGAAATGAATGAGGGAAAACTATGAACTGATGTCCATGACTGTGACTGTGACACGTTAACTTGTGTTATTTGTAACCCGTGACAAATAACAGGCTAAGTGTACTTTGGACAATCCAGCTCTAGTGTTTAGCGTGTTGCAAATCTCTCCTTTTTTTTATATTTCTTATTTTGTTTCCTTTTTTTAAATGTATACCACAGCAAATTCCTTGTATGTATAAACCTGCCTGGCACAAAACCTGATTCTGATGATTAGCACAATATTAAACCTTTACAAATTGATTTTACTTAATGATTTTCATTTTAACATTTCTTTGCTTCCCGCTCTATTCTATGTCGAGACATTTATTTGTCTTAAATTTAAATGTCTGTAAAGCATAACATGTAGCATACAGTCTGGAGTAGAACATGAGAACCAGTTTTGACTGAGGCCCTGGCCAAAGGTAAACTCTGACCATGTTGTGCATTATCCCCCAGGGCAGAGGTCGTCAAGATAAAGGGCTTTTCAGACCTTCCTCACAGTGAGGAAAAAAATCAATTAACAAGCATAAGAGGACAGTTTGTGAATGGATTTTTCATCACACTATCTTAACTGTGTTTTAGATTTACTTAGAAATCCATAGCTTTAACTGTAGAGCTCTAAAATCTTTAATCTTGATATCTTTCCTACCTTTGAAGATACGGGATCGCTGGAAGCACCAATGTGACGGGGGACCAGGTGAAGAAGCTGGACGTCCTGTCCAATGACCTGGTCATCAACATGATCAAGTCCTCCTTCTCCTCCTGTGTGCTCGTGTCCGAGGAAGATGAGAAGGCCATCATCGTTGACCCAGACAACAGAGTATGTGCATTTGTACAGTATACACGTGCACGGCTGCTCTCTTTCTTTATGGAGAGTTTTATTTTGCCAGTATTATGACACTTTATTATTTGTCTCCTCCGACAGGGAAAATACATTGTGTGCTTCGATCCACTGGATGGTTCCTCAAACATTGACTGTCTTGTTTCCATTGGAACAATTTTTGCTATCTACAAAAAGGTAAGTAATGATCCTGCATGTTGAATCCATAAAGTTATTATATCAGCCTATTGTTACCAAGGTGGTTAATTCTTTACTCATATCTTTGTCTGTTAATGTGTCAGCACATCTAATCAAAAGGGTTAGCGCACATTGATTCATACAGTGCATTGATGTTAAGCACTTTCTCAATTACACATCACTCACACTGCCGGCAAAGCCATCAGGGGAAATTTGGGGTTCAGTATCTGGCCCAAGGACACTTCGGCAAGTGGCATGGGGGAGACTGGAGTTGAACCTCTGGTTATTTAACAACACAATTTCACTTTTAGTGAAATATCTTGCCAACTGTCATGCTGAATGACAGTTGAATTCCCATAACTTTCATTGCTTTACTTTCCTTAAATGTCTAAAATGTATTTTCCTGTGGTGATATTTACCACATCTTGTTCTGTAGAGCACGGACGATGAGCCTTGTGAGAATGATGCTTTGCAACCTGGAAGAAACATGGTTGCTGCAGGTTATGCTCTGTATGGCAGTGCCACCATGATGGTCCTCACCACTGGACAGGGAGTGGACTGCTTCATGCTCGACCCCGTAAGATGGCGTCCAAGACACTACCATTATCTGGTTATCTGCTGTATACAGTACATACACTTTTTGCTGCTGTGATCACTTTTGATGATGTGAGATTTCTCTGCAGGCAATCGGTGAGTTCATCTTGGTGGATCGAGATGTGAAGATTAAGAAAAAGGGAAAAATCTACAGCTTGAATGAAGGATATGCGCAGCACTTTTACCCAGATGTGACCGAGTACCTGCAAAAGAAGAAATACCCAGAGGTACTAGCAATAGATGAACTGTTAGTCATTCTTATTTTACAACGGTCAAATATTAAACTGGCTTCAATTAGGCATCTTTATTGAATTGGGTAAAAGTTTAAAATCACGAAACTGACTAATAAATTCTCCACAATCTGTTTTCCAGGACGGTTCTGCGGCATATGGCAGTCGATATGTTGGCTCAATGGTAGCTGATGTTCATCGTACTCTGGTTTACGGAGGAATCTTTTTATACCCTGCCAATGTCAAGAGTCCAAAGGGCAAGGTGAGCAGACAGAGCTTCTAAAATTGTCAATCACATGACATTTGTTTTAAGTCGCTGTGAAATGCATGTTATTTGATATATACGTTCACATCAAGTCTGTCTGCCCCTCATTTTCAGCTGAGACTGCTGTACGAATGCAACCCCATGGCCTTCATCATGGAGCAAGCAGGAGGCATGGCCACCACAGGATCCATGAACGTTCTGGACATCCAGCCCACCAATATCCACCAGCGAGTCCCTGTGGTCCTCGGATCCCCTGATGATGTGCAGGAATACATTTCCATTTACAAGAAGCATAACAAATGAGGTGATCAGATCTGCTAAGTTTTAAAGTAACACACAAGACAGAATAATATCAGTGTAAATTGGCAAAATGTCTGGGTTATTAAGTGATGGTTTCCTCTTTTAACCCAGCAGGCAGAGTCTGGTGCTGAGCAGAGCTTACAAGACTCAATCAGGACTTTTCTTTCTACTCTTTCCATCGCTGCACTGATGAAGGAACCTGGAGCCTCAATGGACTTATGACCACCTCACACTCTCGTCAATACAAACATTTATTTAAATAAACACAGATTAAAACGATTCTCATGTTCTTCACTGAGTTTCCAAAGTTGAATATTTATGTCTGTATTGAGGATTAAGTCTCTATGTTAGAATATCATTATTCTTATTCTATTCTTGGTATAACGTTGACTTATTAAGTGCAAGTGACTGTAGGTGTGTAGGATCCTGTGATATCCTCTCTCAGTGAAGAGCGCCCACTTCTGCCACAAATACTTTTTTGAATTGCAGGGTCGTCGTTTATACAGATTGGACAGAAGTAAATAACGTTAATTTTGTGTGAGACAATGGAGGACATTAATAGATTGTTTATTCCATAGACTGCCTATAAAGATAGATATCATCTCATAACATGACAGCTCCTCAAAAGCAAATTCCACACGTCTTGTTTGCCACCTGGAGGCCGGTTGCAGAATAGGTCAAAATCCTGCCTCCTCTGCGTTTGAGGAAGAGACATGGGCTAAACTAAAAACTAAAAAGTCTCTATTTTAATATGAAATAGTAAAAAGTCCACAGACTATCCTGAGGAGCAGATATGAGAACGCAGCAGGAAATCCTTTGCATAATTCACTGTGAGCATGTGGGTGTGTTCATGTTTCTAACATGAGACAGATGCAAAAAGAAAAAAAGAAAAAAAGAAAAGAATACAAATATCTCAGGATGAAAACGTGGTGCAATACATGTAGAAGACACAAATATTTAGAGGACAAGAGCCGACATATCCCCAAATCACTCAAGTCCAAAAGAGTTCCACCACGAAAAAGGTTTTTACTCTTTGGTTTTTGGATGGATTAAACAAGCAAGAAATATGATAATGTCTTTTATCTTGCATGTTTAAACAGTACAATGATCCAAGAGCAACTCAAAAGTGAACTGTCAAGCTAACTTGGTACTGGCTCCAGCTTCATATTTAATGAACATATAAACATATATATATATATATATATATATATATATATATATATATATATGTATAAGAGGTATTGAGCTTTTTATTTGATGTCTCCAAGAGAGAATATTATATCTCTCAGAATATTGAACCGTTCATCTTTCTTTGTTGGAACCTTTTGTCCATTCGCAGTTTTAATTTCTCTGAGACTCTGTGTTGACAGATTCTGATGGTTTCTAGTGTCAGCAGGAAACCCTGACAGGCCTCAGCGGCAGCAGAAAGGTTTTTGGCTGTGGCTCTGCGCTAATGAGCCAAAGAAAGTCACTTAGAAAAAAACAAAAGATCCAGCAGTGTGCTCGCACTCTAGCCTCATTCACTCAATCAAGTTTATTTAGGAAAGCAGTCATTATGGTGCGTAGAACAACAACGTCTGCAAAGACCAGTGTGTATCTCTTCCAATATGGTCCTGTGGCTTCCAGCAAAGGAAAACATAAGATTGTAAGTTTGATTTGAAGCTGAATCAGATTTTAATAATGTTGAAACACAATAATAACAACCCAGCTGTGTTGCTCACTGGCTGTGTCACTTGGAAACTTGGCAGCGTGGAGCCGAGTGGAATTTTTATTGCTTTTTTTAACTCACATCTTGGCAATTTAAAGCCTCTTAATGTCAGAATACTGTAAGTCATATGAAAGTTAAATCATGTGAACTGAAAGCAGATGTTTGATCAGACATGGAAGGCTTGGTCGACTTTGAAAGGAGTTCTTTGTATATAAAGCACACGCAAAATAACTTGTGTTGCTCCAGTGTGCTGGATGGAATCCATATTGTCTGGTGTTCACAGAAAACAGAACCACTTCCCGTATTTTATGTGTGTTTGTCAGTGTCAGCACTCAAGGGTCCCGGTGCCCATGAGACTCACAAACACTTACACATTGCAGGCGCACATGTTTATTTCGATTCTGTTCAGACTGCGTATGATTATAGGTTACTGAGTCAATATTTAGATTGCGCAGGAAAAAGCAAAACCCAGCCTGTTTATTTTCCCCCTGCTACTGTGTGTGGTGAGTGTGTTTGTGCGGCGTGTACATGCGTTTACTCGGTTCTAAAGGAGTTAAGAAGAAAAAAGACAAGATGACGTATCTCACTTTGAATTAGTGTTACTGTAGGAATAACTATTTAAAAGTAGAATGGCGCTCAGTAGTGCACATGCCTCTGCCAAGGCTCAACAGTCACTTATGAAACCCCAGTTTTAACGGTTGAATAAATGTCGGATCTCGCAATCATTCTGAAATTCCAGGATCCTCCCCCAGATTCATCTTTAATTCCTTTTGGTCATGACGCGACCTTCCACGAGATTTAATGGAAATTGTCTGAGTAGTTTTTCTAACATATGAATGCAGATAAAAACATAACAGAGGTAATACGGTGGCGACTATAACGGCCATTGTTGAGTGTGTTAGGCTGCACTTTATTCTTTGCCATACTTTTCAGAGTGGCATTTCTTACTTCTGTTTTTCTATCCGCGTTACTTTCTCTCTATTAAATTGTCCTGTGAACAACAGAAGCTTGAGACGATGGCAGTATAATCTAGCCAGATAATTGTGAATGTGGATTCATAACATGATGAAATATACCAGATCCTTGTCTCTCTGTTATTTAATTTGGTTTATGTAGCTCTGTCTTAACCTTTTTTTACTTCTAACAATGACTGGTCAGTTGTTTCCTGCTGTTACCCTTACTGTGTGTCTGATATCCGCCCCGTGTCCAGACAGGCTATGTTTACTTTGCACTCTGATGAAGACTGTTATTGCTGTGTGTCTGTGGTGTGTCTTTGCGGTTGACAGCTTATTCAGTCAACAACCGCCTTTTCCCTTTCGGCCCATCTCCGTGTTTCAGACACTAGATCCCGAAAGGAAACAGGTCTTGATCCTCTTCATGTTCCAGAAATGCAGGAGTAAAAGAGATTATCCTGAAACAAAAGTAAAGGATGGCTTAATCAGTTGGTCAATTATTTTGCACCAAAAATGAATTGTTCTGATTCACCTCAAGGTCCAAGCCGATACAGAAATTGACCCACAAAGCCCCACATCTCACTTCCACCAGCTCACAGTGGTGGAAAATGTTCATGGATTTTTAGGAAATCTGTATCAGACATTCGTGGTTCCCAGTGGATCACACATACTAACTTTGAAATGGGGAACTTATCCTTCAGCATTATAAGGTTTTGGTCTCAACAAATGGACCCTTATAAAAAAAAAATTGGTAAAAAAATGATATTCCCCTCATTCTCTCTTCATCCACTTCTCATCTGCAACCACCATTAGGTTAAAAAATGTAATGTATCCACTCTGGTTTGTTGGTTTGGTTTGGTAGACGCAGAACAAATTGCCTTTGCTCTTAGTGGTTATTTTGCTAACATGCTTAATAAGAGGATGGTAAACATGGCTGCTGAACATCAGCATGAAACAAACATCTTAACATGCTGGTAGCACTTAAGACAAAGCAGTAAAATTGTGTTTGGAGCCACTTTTTCTCTATTAGACAGCAGACAGTAGAGAGCTGACAGGAAACGAGAGGAGAAACCTGGGAAGGTGCAGTTCGTCTTAACCAGGGCCACCAGGGCACCAATAAACATCTTATTCTCTGGTGGTCCATCTCCATCTTGTACCAAGGGAAGGAAGATATATGCACGGATGGACCCGGAGGAGCTGGCACACCATATTTGGTTAGATTTATACAAGCTGTTTCGGTTGTGGCCCCTGAATCTACAGTGATGTCATCCTCTGTCAAGACTGATACATGATTTAGTAGTCAGGGGGGGTTGTTCTGAAACAGAACACAGGAATAAGTTAAATGTAATGAGCACAATTCACACAAAAGAGGAAAGGTCGGTAAAACAGCTGATTGCGCAACTGTGGTAAACTGTAGTTCACAAGCAAAAGGTGGACAACTGTTTAGCCATTGACTTCCACAAAAAAACAGATTCTCTGTCTGGCAACCTCAGTAACATCTTTCACCAGCCTTCATATGTGAACTGCACATCTCTTGTTTAAATGATAAATTCCTCTCAGCGCAGTGACAGTACGCAGACCCGGAGAGCCTCTGTTTAAATTAAACATAAACTCTATATGCCAGACCACCCTGGTGCACCCAGGAGTTCACTCCAAACTCTGTCTCAACCCCTTTCCAAGAAGGATGATTTCCCTTGGTAGTGTTACACACCACAACACCGCAAAAAATCTCAAATTCAACCTGACATCTGATTGACTTTTGTAGCATTTGAAAACCCCTTTGTCTTAGACAAGGGGGGTTTTAGTAGAGTCTGATGACTTCAACCTGGAATAAAAAATAAACACATTACCAAAGTCTAGATGACAAAGAAGTCTAGACCTAGTAGCGCAACACAAAGTTGCGCTACTAGGCAAGTCTAATGTTTGCAGAGTGCTGAGCTCGTCCTGTAACTTCCTCTAATAGCAGGTTTTAAATGTCTCTGGGTTCATGTATGTGTCATTAGCAGTGACGCTACACTACACTACATTCTGTACTTTAGAAAGCTTAGAAAACTGTATTGTATCTTAACAAACTGTTTTGTTTACTGTTAGTATTGTTTGTAAGGTGGCTATTTTCTTTCAGAATATTGACAGGACAGGGGCATCGTTTGGGCCAATAAGTTTTCAGATGAAGCCATTGCCCCCCTGGCCCCACCCCAGGATCTGCCCCTGGTACTTAGCAAGTTTATCGTCTCCCTCTCTTTCTTTATTTGTTGTGGTTACAATTCAGTCTTTCTGTGGTGTGTATGCATAGAAATTGGAAAAAGTCCCCGCAGATGATCTTGATTTATTCGATGCAGTCATGGATGGGGAAAGTTGGACCAGACCACCGCTGCTGCCACGCCTTACAGAGGGTGGTGTGCTTGGATTAAAAGCATGCATGTGGTTACTGTCATTGAAGACAGTCTCATCCCAGCCCTGACCACCAGAAGCAGGTCCCTATGTCTTTTGCTTGTAGCATATGTGTATAGTAACTAGCAACAACGACTTTAACAACATAGCCACCAAAGAGCGAGGCCTTTTCAGGCACCATAACATTTTTTTACAATATAGAATTTTTTGGAGTATGTCTTCATGTGTACCCATCTTCCCTAACCAACAGTTCTGCAGTCGTTGGCAACTTGGGCCTCATTCAAGAGTCAGCCATACAGACAAATTCATTTTAAAGTGGCATGTATGAGTAATTTAAATAAATTCAGGGCATTCATCTGTTTTCTAGTTCTCAGAAGTCTCTCTTAGCCAGTAGCGAATTAAAGTTGGTCATGGCGCCCTAGGCTACTCTTTTTGAGGGGCCCCCTCACTCGTTACGCTTTGGCAGAAAAAAAATGCAATTTAGTAGCAGCGCTAGAAACACAGCGCACTGAGGTGCCCTGACATAACCACACAAATGAATGAAGTCGGAGCTGCCAAAAGCTTTAAGGTAACTAAACCAACAGGTGCAACATAACCAAAGCAGAAGCGACTCTGAATAGGCTGACACCTGACTAAATGCTCTTTGATGGAACCATCAGGTGAAACAAATAAATGTTATGTCGTTGATGAGGGGTAGGATGGTTGTCCCTTGTCAGCGTTGCCATATCTTTCTACATGCGCTTTCAAGAAAGGATCAAACTCTCTGTTAATGTCCAGCACTCCCATGGAGCTCCCATGATCAAATTGGCCTTAAATTCAACAATGTCGCCTGAAATGAAGTCCTCACTCCTATAAAAACTTCACCACCCCAACCGCCCTCTTCAAAACTTTTGTCTCGTACTCCCTGTCAAATTGTGTTTTTAGTTCCGGATCTATACTACTGGCATTAACACAGCGCATACACTTTGCGGTTAAGAGAGTTTGGTGAATCCAACTTGGATCATTTTTCAACTTTAGGACAAGAAAGACAAAAATGTTCTTTTATTAGGACAGAAAGAGACACATGTTTATCATCTTTGTCAACTGTGCATCAGCAACAGCAAAATGACATGAATCAGTCCTCATGATTCACAAGTCTTGTCTGACGTTCTATGAAAACCACGACACAGAGAGCGCTGTGATTACTTGGGTAAATGTCAGGGAAGCATTGGGTCATGTCTCATCTTCTGTCTCCTGGAACAGCAGCTACGCTTTAAAGACCGAGTTTGTGTGTCCCACATTGGCAGGACGCCAGAGGGTCTGAATTACAGGATGTACCATTGAAATGTGAAAACTAGCACCCTCATATCATGCTTCTGCAACTTATACTGTGGGACTGTATGTGTTTATGTGCATGCAGAGTATCATTTCCACAGTAATAAGCATCCACTTAGACTAGCTTAGCTTAGCACGGATGGCTTTGATGGAAGGTAAAGAACAGTCTCTCTATTTAGCAGAGTTCAAGGCCCTTTCCCATTTCACCCCTTTGCCCCACCACTTGCTCCTACCCCTTAATTTTGCTTGAAGTGTTGCCCCATTTCTCTATGTGATGTAGGGGTAGCGGCCAGTTAGCCCTTTAAATACCCCTTCAACCGAAGTGTTTTCAGGACCCCCCTCAAAAAGGCTTTACAAACAGAGGAAGCTAATTACCCACTGCGGGTAAACTGAAAACTTGCTAAATAACCAATACATTTGTATTTATCCCTGCGATATATCTTATTTTAATCCAGTAGCAAATGATTATGTAATTGATTTGCTTGTGTTTCAGGAAAATGGATAGTTACGCTGTCAAAACAAGCCTGTAAATAGTCTCAGTGAGAGTAATGAGTAAGGTTTGTTACTCCCTTGTCCCGTGTATGAAGTTTAAAAAATAGAAAATCCCTGTCATGTTATAATGTTTTCACTGTGGAGTCAAAGTTTCTATGGACTAACATTACATTGAAATAGCCGATGTAAAAATGTTGACTGCGTATGTATTGATCAATAGATGAATCTGTTCCGTCTGTCCTGCAGATGTCAGATGTGTCACTGTTATAATGTTGGTTGATAATGGTTATTAATATGAAAAAGTTGATATTGTTTGTCGCTGTAATAACGTTGGTTGGCTGCTGATGATCGAAGGGGAAATTGTCTAGCCCTCTCCCTTGTGGCTCCGTCCCAGTTAAATGCGTTTCATATATATAGGTAGGGCCAAGAGAGACGATTTTGGACAGGGCCTAATTCAAAAAACTAACACTATATCTCATCTGATGAGCCTAAACAAAAACTGAAGGGTAAAATGTTCCTCTTCCTCTCTGGTGTCTTCTAAAGCCTGAAATCATAAACAATGACTTCTCTGTTCGGAGGTCATGTTGGCATTTGTGTTTTCCTGAGCTGCTATTTCCTCTTGGAGAGATTCGTGATCACTGTTTGAAGAGGAGAGGTCACATTTCAAACAAAAACTAAACCTCCTGTCTGTCCCAGAGTTGTGTTTTTGTCTGTAGCGGTGCACGCTTCCTTCTTTAGGCACAGATACTGAGTGGTATCACCTCAGGGGGCGTTTGCGTCGCTTCATTGTCCTCCCCTGCTTTGTACTGGAGGGAAAAGACTCCATTATCTTATCCTTACCTGACCTGTGTAATAGAGTACCTCTGTACTGAAGGCCTTTGCAACCCTGGGAGGTCTTCATTGTTCCTTATAACTCCGATTTTACTGCAGGTGTCATTAATCTACCACAGCACCCAATATCAGTTACCCTTATCTGTGATGGCAAAACCAACGTCTACCTCTCTGTCTGGACTGAAGCCTCCTCTTCCAATCCTTTTAACAGCCCGTCTGCTTTCCTATGAAACCTTATTGGAAACGGTGCATCTTTTTGTCACGTTATCCAGCTTTACCCCCGTCGTAGTACCTGTTCCATCACATAAACCAAAGGAATCTGAAAGTCTTATTAATGGGAAACCAGTAACAACTGTCTATCTGCTCAACCTCTCATCATACCGTATTCTACACTTTTCAGCTAATTTACAGCCGGCGTGACCCGTGTTTGAAACTTTGGCTCTGTAATCCTAGGTGAGAGCAAAGTCAACTCATTTTCCTGCTGAGGTGTAAGGCTACCCCCAGAGAGATGCACTTAGTCTCCGAACATGAGGTGCCATCCCAAAACATCTCTGGTTTGACAAAGTTATGGAGCGCATTGCTTTGTTTGAAGACTGATTGTGTCACAGGCCCTGTTCGGATATGATATTAACATCCATCCTGAGAGAGTCCAATCATAAGTGGCCAGTGTTAGGTTTCTTGGTTTACACTTTACATTCAAATGCGTCCTTAATGTGTCTCCTATAAGTTAATGTGGTTGGATCTCAACTCCAAAGCTCTATATGCAAATGAGTTTGTAATCACAAAGACCAATAGTCTTATGTTTATATGTGTCTGTTTGCGAGAAAGAGACAGATAGGGAGATAGTGGAGGCAGGAGGGACTGAATGAGTGAATACCCATAACTAGGATGAAGTATTATACCAATTTCAGAAAAATGTTCATGTGGTGCTCAGTGTTGATATTGTAGCTACAAATAAATGAAAATATGGACACTGAGAAGAGAAAAGTTCTGTTTACACTACAGCGGGGTTTTAAGATGTCAACTGAGTAGTTGGTCCTTTGCATGTGGTCCAGGCTAATATTTGTGTCTGTACAGTGAAAAAGAATGTAGCAACATGTGTCACAGACCACCTCCCAATGTGGTTTGAGTGATCAGATCCTACGATCTGTCAGTCAAGTGATGGGATCACAAATTCTGACCACAAGTCAGAATTCATGGTCTGGGAACCAAGAAGGTGAACAAACGTGGACAAACACATGAACATATCTTTAACAGAAGTTTCCATTGGCCACAAAGAAGTGCCAAAAAGAAGTCAGAAAAACATTTGGCAACTTTGGAATATTGACTGCTCCCCCCTCCTCTGTGTGTGTGTGTGTCTCTGTGTGTGTGTGTGTGTGTGTGTGTGTCTGGGCTTGGAAGCACTTGAATACAAGTTCAGTGAATTGTTCTGGCAGGGCAACTCGTTTGTAACGACTTCTGACAGCAGTGGAGACAAACTGAAGAGCATGTCTGTCTCTGTACGAGTATTTACAAATACACTCTCTGGAACAACATTCCATTTCTGGAAACCCTATTACATCGGTGAAAGTCGCAATGAACAGCCGCACGAACAGGATGCATATCTGAACGTAAACTCTTTTTTAAATGAATGGACAACAAGACTGTAAAGGAAACTGTAAAGGCCTCATATTTGCCCTTAGTACCGGCGGAGACATTTGGTATAAAAGGAAAAAAATGCAAGTGATGTATTCGAGTAATTTAAGAGGTCCAGTAAGGGGGGAGAGCAGCTGCCTGCTCCATCATACAGAGCTGCTGGCTCCACTGAATCTGGCCCTTGTTTTTATCTGGCTGACGTCCAGCACTGATGGGATTTTGGTTCTGCTAGGCATTATGAAAAGCCAAAATCAAGTGTGGCCAGGGTTTGTGCTTTAGTTTGTCCTCGGTTGTTGAAAAGAAAACTTTGTACAGACTTGTGTTTCACTGTAGCTCTACAGAAAAAAGAACTTCCCCATTTGGGCTTTCTCTCTCCACCACTTTGATGTTGCTCTAAATTGAGTCTGCAGTCACCCTGTTGCTCTGGTATGCCAGCTGTACGCGAGGGAGTGAGGTGGGTGTTTGGTTTGTTTGGCTAAGAAACTCTTCGGCACTTGTCCCGACTCTTCTCTAATCTCTCTAATTGGAATCGGGGGTGTCCGAGGGTCCCCCGCGAGAGCTGCCAGCTCTTTGTGGGTCATAGCACGGTGATGTGCCGGGGGTCAGGAGAACCAAATGGTTTTCTTTCTTGGTTCTGTTGGCCTCAAATGATCCATTCTACATCCTTCCCTGCTGGCCTCATGCTTGATGTTTGTTTACATGGCACGCCTGTGATTGCAGTTGCTATTCACACTTCTTTTTCTAGTTAAGTGTTATTGTTAGGCAATAGGAAATACCCTACACCAAAAGGTAAAGCGCCTGGTCATTTTCACACCACAGCTTGCTCACACTCGTAAAGAAAATACCAAATGTGTAAGTGTGAAGGCCTCAGGTACTTTCCCAGCTCCCCATGTGGAGACGATGGCTCTTTCAGCTGGCATGCCTTTATTGGTGTGTGTTAATGTTCCTGTGCAGCGTCGATACGTATGTTGTAGCAGAGCTAGAAGACTTGTCGTGTTTCATGGGGGAAAGTCTAAAACAGGAGCCCTGCGTGTGTTCTAACAGCTGCTGTTGCTCCCTGCAGACAGGAAGACCACACAATTCAAGGGTTTTATACATACAATTATTACAACCACAATTTTAAGAATCGCACCACAATGGGTGAACTGTCTTGTAAATCAAAATTCATGTTACAGAGAATATAACTCCAGAACAGTTTTTGGATAATTTGGACTATGGGGTGGGAGATATGTCCCAAAACGAGTCAGTCGATTCAATTATAATAATCATGATAAATGTCACTGACTTTTACTGCTGAGTGAGAGCTGTGGTTTTACACTCTTTACGAGCAGAGAATGACAAACACAAATCTGAGATAGCTCAATATTGGACCTCCTCACTGTGCTCATACAATGCATAAGCATTATATTAAATGGGCTATATGTAATTAAGATTTATTGTGATAATTATGAATTGGCATAGAGTTAGTTCATTTTCTTTTTTATTCTCTATTATACTTTTACATGTTCTCTTGTTTTTGACATTGAGGAAATAAAAAAGTAAGGCAGGAGAAATCCCCTGTTGCCTCACTTTAAATTAGTTGTTTTTTTCTAACTTTATTTACAAATGTGTATAAATAATGATGTTGCAGTAATAAATAAACGGTCATTCAGATAAATAAATAAAACAGTACATACATTATGTCAAATGATTATATTTAATATAATACAAAGGAGACCAAATAAAATTAACAAGGGAAACAGTTTCTTGTAGCTCATTGAAAAGTTCATTGCACATTTGGACAGTTTTGTAACTTTTTGAGTGTTTGTATATTTTCTATACTCTTGATATTTTCTTTAAATTCGATAAGAAATCCTGGACATTTCTTAAGCATCTGCAAACAATGGATGTGAAATTAACCCAACAGAACCATGACGTTTAAAATGACGTCCGTGTTCTCATCTTTCAAATGTGTAATAATAATTTGAACAGTCAAAACTCACACAATATACAATCTAGACTGGAAAGTAATTGAATTAAATTACTTTTAAATTATTAGGTCAATGATTCATAAAATCCTCGTTTAAAATGTTGTATTTGTTTTCAGTATAAAAAAATTATGAGAGATATAGATCAGTTGGATATTTATTGTGTTCAACTTTTAATGTGCACTTCTTATGTGTAATCTTATTGGCTAACCTACAGAACTACAGCCTCTGACAGTTCAATATACTGTCCCTATACTGTTTGTATTTCTTCTCTCATTAAATACATATGTTTATAGTTGCAGTTAGTGTTTAGGACATCAACACCACTCATGCTCAGGAGCCACTCTATTCTACTTGATGGGATAGACCATCAGGAGGAAATCTCCCTGATGTACCTCAGTTTAAAAACAGTAGCTTGCGTCACTGGGCCCCGTGTGACGAGCGAATCACAACAGTGTGACGGACCAATGGGACGTGGTGGTTGCAGTAATCATCCCATCACTACGCAGCCCTCATCACAAAGCGGCGGGGCTCGGGGTACAGAGGAGGAGTGCAGCAGGGAGCGGATGAGTGACTTCGGGACACTTCTAGAGGACTTATAAGTCGTTGGGTCTTTTTGGCAGGACATGTTGAAGTTTGGACAAGTTTGCTCGTCTTTGCGGTTCCTCAACGACACATAGACGATCTGAAGCGAGCGGACCTGAACATGACCGGCTCCGTGCAGCCCTCCGGGATGAGCTGCTGCTTACTTTGTGGCCCCTCGGTCGCTCCGAGCCATCAACGCAGACATGATAACAGTCCAGGAGAAACGCGGTTTTTACGCAGCGTCGTGGAGTTACAGAAGTCCATATGAAGTTGGACAGTTTGAATATTCATTCTTCCTGGAAATGGCAGCTCGTGCCATTTTGATGGAGCGGGCAGCGGTGTTGATCTGCAGCGTGTTCATCCTGACCGTCGGTCTCTGTGTCGGATCTCCCAGCCACAGCCGCCGGCTGGTCTGCTGGAAAGCCATCCTCAAGTGCCATGGCGAGCCGGAGTGCCATTACGCGTACGACCAGTACCTCTACGCCTGCGCTTCTGTCCTCACCGGGGAGCGCAAGAAGTGCCCCAGCCACTGCATCTCATCCCTGATCCAGCTCAACCTCACCCACAGCGGTCCGGCTCTGGAGGACTGCGACTGCGCCCTGGACCCTGTGTGCAGGGGCACCAAGCAAGCCATCGAGCCGTGCCTGCCCCGGACCAGCACCCTGGGCTGCACCGAGGCCCGGCGGCAGTGCGAGACCGACCCGGCCTGCAGCTCCGCCATGAGGGATTATTTATTTCACTGTCGGAAACTTTTCGGAGGGGAGAGGTGCACGGACGGCTGCCGCAGGGTGATCGCTAACATGCGCTCCATATCCAAGGCGCAGCAGCTGGACACATGCGTGTGCGACGGCGCGGAGAGGAACGTCTGCGAGTACATAAAGGTCAGCATGAAAACTTTCTGCTACGACCCCGAGGACAGGTTCGCGGGAAGCGGCTTCTCGGACACTGAGGACGATTCGGAGGACGATTACGTGGACCAGGCGGATTATCAATATGTGGAAGACTCCGGTGTCTCCACACCGTGTCGGAGTGTGCTGCAAGTCCTGACCACCATCTTGGTTTTAACCATATTATTATGAAAAGCTGCAGCCATCCAGGGCAACTACAGTCAGTGGAGTTGTTCTTTGCGAAGTCAACCCACCTCTCTGGCATCTGCTTTGTTGGAACCAAAAACTTTTGTCACTAAACTTAAAATCCGCACAAATTTATATAATTCTAGACATTTGCTGTTTAACTGCTCATGTCAGGATCTTGCAGATGACAGTTTGTGGGTTATAGCACATGAAGCCTTGTTATATTATCAGTTGGAAATTCATAGATGTTAGTCATCTTGTAAAGTTGGAGGAGCCTATTTTTGTATGTAGTCAATATAAGCATATATTGTACAGTATATTGTGTAAAATTATTTTTGGTCAAAAATGTTTGTATATGTGATTTAAGATTTGCACTGTAGGCGAAGAGCCGAATCCCAGCCTTACTGCATTATAACCACAGAGGCAGGGGGAAATGATTTGTGTAAAAGTGCCTAAACGTCTTAATGTTGGTTTTTTATTCACCATTAAGTGAGCGTCTGTGAAAGCAGCACTCTCCACAACCCATTCATTAAATAACCAAAGGTGACGTGCAGCCAGAAAAACCCTGTGGATATCTTACATCTGGATAGAAGAAGGTCTTGAGAGGCATTGACTTGACCCTGTAAACATTGGTGTTTGCAGAAGGTATTATCTGTTTGTTCCTGGAAACTGTTCAAACGTGAGAGAAAAGAAAAAACTGCTCCTCTCAAATGGAGCTTTTGATAACTTTCTTTATCTTCGCTAGAAGTCGTCACTCAGACACACTGAGAAAAAAGAAGATGCCTGTGTTCTTGTGAACTGAGATATTATGTTGCCCTTTTATGAAGACACTCCTCTGAATGTACGTGCACATTAAATAAATACGTTTTAAAATCATGTTAAACTTTTAATCTGTCTTGATTCCTTTTTGAAAAATCCAAACTTCACAGTTTCGGGTTAATGTCAGTTCATTTACACACACTTAAGTGCTTGATGGGTTCAGCTACTTCTTAAAGTAATTATTTACCATGTGTCATTTCAACTCCAGTAATTTCAGAGCCCTACAGTGGTTTTCAAAATATTTGCATGCAGCAGCCTTATTTTTGTATCTGTACCATGTGTGCCAGTTTGCATGTTAAACATCTGGCAAGAGTCTGTACCCACAATGACTCTGGCTACATCCATCAAATATGTTTTCATTTAAAAATTTTCAATTTCAATCTAAAGTATTCTCATCCACATGTGCGTTATAGCTCTGCATAAAATCCCTGTCCATATTAACCCACCTTTATCATCTGACCAATCATGTGGACTGTATATGTGCGTAAACAGGAAGCAGATTGCCTTTACTCTGCAGTTGGTGGCTTGGTTACAGAAAATACAGCAAATGAGAAACCAAAAAATTAAAAGTGAGATGATTTTTTCTCAGACTGACGATTGGCTGGAACTGCAGCTGACAGTAGGTGTTTTCAAATAATTGTATTCATTCCAATAAGAACTAATCAGAAAGTGAATGTGCGTGACTGTGTCATCTCTGCATAATGTAGTAGCGTGGACGTAGCCTTTGAGTCACAGCTCCTCTGATATTCTTGGTAAACCGATTTGCCAACATTACCCAAGTGCTCGTACTACTCAGAACAGGTAATAGTCCTCGGAGCAACTCAGAATCCAATGTTACCAACTTGAAATGTTTTAATTCACCAGTTTAAGCGCTCAGTAGGTTCACCACGGCCGTGATAATATGTTTGGTTATTCCAACAAGCAGTACAGGCCTGATTTGTGGTGACAGCCTGTGGTTGTCAAGAAAAATCAACTGTTACACATTTTTGTAACATTTGGATAATCTGTAACTGTAGTGATAATGTAGGGAACATGCATTCATTTTCATGTTATGAGTCAGTCGGCTCTAAAAAGAAAAAACAAAAACTGGTGTCCACTCCTTCATTTGTGATAATGGGTCTTGAAAGCATTGATGGCCGCCATATTGCTTTTCAAGGCAAAGCGATGGGCCCTCCAGCCCATTGATCGGAAGAGAAGTCGAGTGGCACCTCTATTATGGAGATGCAAAACACACAATGGTGCTGCTGCACAATGTGGGGGCACTTCATTCACACTGTTCCTCTGTCCCCCTCTTCAGGGAGTGGGGGAGTGCGGGAGGAGGCGGCCGTCCACGAGGAGGACGGAGTGTTTTGTGAGAAAGTTGTTTATTGCTTCGCCTAATATTCTCCCCACAACTTTCATTTGTGCAACAGGTAGTTCTTTGTCATCTGTATATTTAGTTGTGTTAACTTCTCCCAGCGGCTGTCGGGTTAACTCACGTCATCGTAGGTTGGCTTTCGGTTTTGACTTGACTCTGAAAAACTAACAGCCTCAAAAAGAACGACCGCAAATAATAAATCCTACGATGACAGTGAGTGTTAGAAAAAGCAGACAAACAGTAAGTGATGTAATGGAGCCATTTCTGGGCCCTTTGTTGTGAGAAGCAAAATAGCCTGCCACTGTCCCTTTAAGAGAGAAGGACTCTGCTTCAGCCATTAATAATTGTAATGCCTTTTTGTTATTGTCAGGGATAATGAAGGGATGAGAGTCATATGGGGGCCCCAGACCATACTTTACCCTGAAATGTTTTCAATTAACTTTTGGCACCAGAGAAAAATAGGAATGCTGTGTGTTTTTTTCCATGCTGAAATAGAAAAGAGTCAACTGGGGCTTTTGGTGCCGGGACTAGAAGCTCATTAAAATTGCCTCATCATAACTCACTCTGTTGCTGGGCCGACCTCCCCTCTGTCACGCCTGAATCCTCCGTCCTCTAGGTTTACGGAGGAAAACCTAACAGGGCTGCGACTGAAACTTTAGACAATATTAAATCAGACCAGTGACGTTCTCACTTAAATATTTTTTAATTGACAACTGGTGTTAATCACCATTTTAAACTCAACATAAATGTTTCGGCTGTAAAATTATCTTGTCAGACACTGCTCCTCAGTTCCATTGGCATCACAGGCAACAAAATAACTCCCTTCCTCTCAAAGTCCCAGTGGAACGTTGCAAGACATTTTAAAAACAGCTCGGCCACCAGACCGACTTATTCTTGGTGAGGACATTTGGAAACTCTCGCTCCTGATATATAGAGAACTGCTTCTAATTCAGTTCTGCTCATGTGAACCCAAAGAGACGTGCAGGGTGAACAAAGAGGACAAAGTTAGATTTACACAATGAAATCGAACACATTTTCTCCACAACCTGATATATGCTGACATACAGCTTAGAGAAACGTGTAACTCGGTCAGAAGGCCGTTTTCATCCAAACAGCAGAATAGTAATGTCTTACATTTTTCAGATGTTGTGATGTGTGATCTTAGCTTTTTTATTTCTCTAGCTGCACTCATTCAGAAAGCTAAAACATCAACTGAATTATCTATTTTACCATCAATGATGTTTCTTTGAGTTATTGTCAAGGAAATATCCAGTCTTTGCTGATCCCGTTTCCTAAGGCTACATCCAGGTTAATACGTTTTCTTTCGAAAACGCAGGAACACTTTTAGAGTTGCTAAAACAGAAAAGTTTGAAAACGCTGCTGGGTCGGTTTTAGTTTGAAAACTCTGCCTCTATTTTTTTGTCTTGCCGAGCAAAAACTGAGATGTTTGGGAATGATGACGTAGACACTCATAACCTTCACTGATTCGTCAGGCTCCTATCACATGACCCCTTCCAGAACAACCAAATACTTCCTGTTTACACTCGCACGCTTATTTGAGTGGTCACGTAATATGAATTTTTCAAGCCTATTGGTATGAACAGGGAATAAAACGGATATGGAGTCAAACCGCTCACGTGGTCTGGACAAGTTATTTATATGTTATTTATACAAGTTATTCTAACCCTAACCCTAACCCTAACCCTAACCCTACATATGTGAGTGTGTTTCTGGTTTGTATGTTTTCTCCCCTTCAAATTACAATCCAATAGCCTCTCATCATACTTAACAATAAAAGACCGGGAACTAGGACCTTGGGGAGTCTGCATCGGGGCTGCGCTGGCTTTCTCACTCTGCCAAGTAACTTCTCTCATCAAGACAGCAGGATGACAGCCAAGGAGTTTAGCTCATAGTAAATGATGCACGGAGTGAAATTGTAAGTACAGGTAGTTACAGAATGTGGCTCTGTAGATGTTAACGATTGTTACCTTCTTAAATTTAGGTTTACTTGAGGCAAATGAAAGGGAATATTGTAATGAGCTATGTTAACACTAAGCTAGCTAGCTAGCTATTTTGTTAGTAAACGTCTCCAGTGAGCAAGAGTGTGAAAGAGCAAATTTGAAATGTAAGAAATAACTATCGACAGCTCTCTATTCTTTGCATTAATATCTATCTCTAGTATTTAAAACAATATTATCAGTGCCTATTATTCCTTTCTGCTCATAATACAACAAATAAACAACTCAGAAGTGACACTGGCAGGTCCATTCTCCATCCATTGTGTGTGGTCCCTTTAAGAATTAGGATTTGGGAGTGACGCGGATATTGAAAACTAGTATATCCGTCTTTCCTTTACGAGCAGGAAAAATTATTTCTCTCTATTTGAGAAAAGTTAATTCTTGTGTTGTCAAATTTCACAATGACCCTGAAATTCGGTCTCTTCTGTCATCTTATACTGAATGAATGCAGGCAAAGATACAGAGAAAAATCACACTCTTTCTGATTGAACCAATCAATGAACTGTCTGAAACAATGGATATCTGCAGCCCCAAATGAGCCCTGAAAAAAAGATTTGGCGCAAACATTATGCATCCTTAGGGGCTAAGCCCCCCCTTTCTTTCAATCCTAGAAACGCCCCTGTGTCTACCCTCATCAAATGCTGCTAGAGACTTTGATTATTGATGATGTTCTCCTACACGTGTCATCTATTACACTTCTGTCCGTCCTGGGAGAGGGATCCCTCACATGTGGCTCTCTCTGAGGTTTCTATGTATTTTTACCCTGTTAAAAGGGTTTTAGTAGTTTTTTCCTTACTCTTGCTGAGGGTTAAGGACAGAGGATGTCACACCCTGTTAAAGCCCTATATGAGATGAATTGTAATTTGTGAATATGGGCTATACAAATAAAATTTGATTGATTGATAAATATTGTTTGTAATTGCCATAATCAAACACAGAATTTGTTTTTATCTTTTAGTTAATAATTGTTCATCTAATATCTTTCAGGTATTAGACTTTTAGTTGGAATATGCAATGAGCATTTTCCGTTTCTTTTTTATTTCATAAACAAAATGGTCAGTCCAATAATCAAAAGACACACTGATAAACATTTGACAATAATAAAATAAGTGTTTGTTGCAGCTCTACTATATCTTGATTGGGCAAATGCACCTGTCGTTAGCTGTAAGGGAGAACATTCATTCATTAAAACTAAATACCTTAAAGCTATAGTATTTACTAATAATAAATGCTTGTAACGTTGAATTTCACTCTCCCTTTTTTCTTTCCAAGGTTTTCTTGCTTATTTTGTTATTGTGATAAAAAACATTTAGGTAAAGTGCTTCTCTGATGTAGTAGTAAAAAGAGGAGTCACATAAAGTAATTTACAATTATATCTACATGTATAAACTCATTTTATCTATCCACAAAGCTGCTGGCCTCATCATACAAACTGAGGCTGTTGCAGCAAAACAACAAGTTAAAAATTCTTTCACGCTGTGTTTTGTTGCTCATAGTTTTTTCTTTTCTTTTCTCAAAGGAGGTTTGCTTTACTACTGTTTTCAAATGCTAAGTAGTTCCTTATCACGTCACTATTTTGGGCAACCACAGCTCAGGTTTGACTATAAGTAAACAAACTTGAGCAAGAGCAAATTAACGCATGAACCCCAGAGACAATAATTAGAAGGTTGGGGGTTGGATTTGAAGTGGGTATTTGTATCCCCAGCTTTTCGAGAGGTGGGAAAGGTGGAGGAGGGGCTGATTTATGATTGGGGATTAATGGGGGAAGGGTCTGGTTTGGGAGAAGGGCTGCGCTGGGCCTGAATGTCAGGGATTTCAAGGCTGTCTGATTAATGATGCAAAGAGGGGAATACTTAATCGGCCAATCAGAGCAGGTTCTCTCCATCTGCAAAGGCTGGACAGTGATTGTCCTTTAGTGGCCTCCTCTGTTTCCCCCCTGCAGGCCAACCAAAGAGCAGTGGTGCACAGTTTTTCATGGAGTGAGAGACGAGGAGGAGGAGGAGGTGGAGGAGGAGGACACAAAACATAGCTGACGAGGGGCATAACTTCATTTCCACGGTGCTGGGACAGCTGTGTGGAGTAATCTGCCGTGGCAGCCCTCTGAAACTTCAATGCCTTTAGTGACCCGGGGAAGTGGGGAGGGGGCAGCTCCTACTGTGAGCAGGCATTTAGTAGTGCGAAGGGGCTCCATTCACACCCTTCTAAGGGCTTTTGTTAACAAAAATATCCCTTACCTCTTCCTCGCTGAAAGCAGGGACTATATGTTTATGAGATGAGGCGACAATGGGCTGCACTTTGAAAGCAAATGCAGTTTCCTACAGACTGTGAGAAACAAGTCTCAAAGTGAGGAATTCTGGGACTTGCACTACTCAGTGGAATGAACTGCGTTTTCTCTATTTATGTTTCTCGTTACGTGCTTCATTAAAGTGTGAAGAGCTTATATTTTAATACTTTCAAGGCAGAAACAAATCAAGATGAAGTAAGGTTCAATCTAAGTTGCTTCTACTAAGCACATATAGAGTAAATTATTTATTTTGGATGGTAGATTTTCAAATTGATTTCGGTATGAAATGGAAAATGTGCTCTCTCAGTGTTTAAATTGAAATAATAACCTGTTACATGCCAGCATCTCTAGTATCTTGGACATTAACGCTTCAAATCTCCCCTTGTTCCTCAGTTGAGTGTGAGCTAAAATTAGTAAAAGACAATCAGGCAGTCAATCGATGAAGAGGGGTTCATTATTTCGCGCTAACTGTTCCGTTGAAGGCTGGAGGAAGAACAAAACATTTTAGGCTAAGATAATGGCCCAAGCCCGGGTTTCTCTCTGGAGTGAATGGGGTCTTCCCAGAGCTCAATAAGGTTCCAAAGTTTTACTCCATTATGCTGACATCCCAAAGGCCAGGGGCCACCACCCCCAGTGGTTACTTCTCAAGCATGCATTTATCACCCCCCACAACACACACACATGCATCTGTAGGACTTCATCTCCACGCTATTTAAGAGGTGTTGTTCCCAGAAAACTTGGTGAAAGAGGAATAAGTGATAAATGAATCAGGATGACCAAAACTGATGATGTCATTTTAAGCTATTGTTTATTGAAAATAGTTGATTTAACAAAGCCCAACTCAATGATACACACTATACAAAGACCCTAAATTCAGTCCTGGTGCACTATATGTTTCTATCCTCTCAGGCTCTCTTTTATTAAAGTCTGTTGAGGATTTTTCTAAATCCATCCACTCATCCATACTGCTTATCCTGCAGGGTTGGGGGCGAGGGCAAATCCAGAAGACTTTGGTGAAAGGCGGGTGGATTTTATTTTATATATTAATGATCACAAAGAATTCGTAGTCTCATTTTACATAGGTAAAATGTCACACTTTTTATAACATGGACATTTCCTCTTTATTCCCAAATACTGTGCCAGGCTGTAGTAGTAGTAGTAACCTGGCTGCTGGGTCACTTACTGCTGTTTACTTTACGGGGCCTCCTCTGACACAAGGATCTGCAGTCATGCCTGCAGTGTTGGTGCTAAATGACTGAGTCTAAGTCCGAGAGCAAACACAAAATCAAAGGCCATTAAGCTGAGCAAATATGCCAGGCAGCCTTTTTTGCCCATTGTGATGGCAAATCAATGAGCATTAGAGCAAATACCCAGTGGTAAGTATTCTTACCAGTAATGATTAGAAGAGGTTAAACACACTTCTACAAAAAGAGAAGAAATCAATATGACAAGAAAGAAAAGATCAAGTGGGTTGCAGCACAGGACGAGGACGAACAGTCCTTTGGAGACTCGTCTTTAAAGCTGATTTCAGACCAGCATGAAGGTCCAGACATTTTCCTGAAACTTTCCGGAGTTATTTTTTAAGTGTGAATCAGTGGCTGCACACACAGAATGTCTGAGTGAGCCCGTGTTAGAAGAGCAGGAGATTATATGGACATTTCACCACGACCAAGTGGACGTGTTGATGACGATTCCAACAGACGACTGACGCAGACGTGAACCCCAAAAGAAACCAAATAATTCAGAATGACAAACACCCATCATACCGATGCAAACCTGCAACCATTACATGTTGAAGAGACAAAGAAGTCAACTCTGAAAGACTATTCGATTAGAGAGCTTTGGGCAATCAGGGGCGATGCACCTCCTGCTTGCTTTACCCAGGCTCCATCCCTTCACCTGAATGCTCTGGACTTTTTATGGTTGTGAATGCGTTTGCCTCAGACTCTCTCCTGTTGCGTTTTTCATAAGTGAAAGAAATCAAATTTTTCCATAGTAAAAAGTGTTCTAATGGCAGCGTGAAAGTGAGCCACCATGCGAATTAATATGATGCATTATTTATTATGAATGAGGAATAATTAACTTTAGCAATATTTCCTACTTTGCCTGCTCCTTTCAAAAGCCTATGTATTATTGACAATGTGTGCTACAATGTTACTCGACCTATTCACCAGTAGAGGGAGCACAAAGTTCTACCAAAAGCAATTATCTGCATATTATATATTATTATTTTCAATGTCTGAGTTCCAGACTTCCAAAAGTGTCTTTCTGTTCCCGTATTTCACTATTTGCACCAAATATTCAAATTGTTGCCGCCTTTATGAGTAACGTGTGTTTAAACACACGTACATGTGTGGAGGAGTTTTCAGCCACACCCAACAAAGGGAAACAGAACACACACATAAACTGTCTTCATATGTTGTGATCTATATGTCGAGTTTATGTCTAACACCTTAATCTCTGATCTCTGTCCCCCAGTTATCCACTTCTCCCTCCACCCAGTCGGCGTCTGCTCATCTGGTTCTTGTTTGCGCGGCACATCCAGATGGAATGTGTCTGCGCTTTTAAAGATGAGTTATTAGCCCATTAATACACACTGCAGCCTGCGCCTTGTTCAGAGGGCTACGGCTGAAAGACACCCAGTTCTGTTTCGGGATCTAGGTCTTAGTCTGATTAATGAGTGATAAGGACACACAGTTTTCTTTCTGTCCAGGTTACTGTCGACTGTAACAGCCAGTCCTGAATCTTGAATGAAAAAGAAATTGCTCTTGAATTCATTTATTGTATTATTATTATTGAGCCATAAAGTTGCTAAATATCCTGAAGTGAGAAGAGCTTAATTTACACAGGAACTGAAATCAGCACTTTTATTAAATGTGTGTAATTTGTTTTTAAGTTGACTGGATCATCTAGTTTGATTGTTTTTTTCAAACCAATCCATGTGTGAACATATTTACATCTTATATTGCATACTGATACTTCACATTTAAATCACAAAAGAACATGAACTACTACAAATAACAAAGACAGCATTATAGGAACTGCATTATCTATTAACAACCTCAAGGCGGTACTGTTCTCCAAATTCTCCTTAGAGAGAGAGTGAGTGTGTGTGTGAGTGTGTGTGTGTGTGTGTGTGTGTGTGTGTGTGTGTGTTCATGTACTTATATGTGTGTTAGGACCATTGTCAGGATAGACCCTACAGAGTGAGGATATTTTTGGAAAGTGAGGAAATTTGTTTGAGGGCTAATACTTGAATTTAGGGTTAGAGTTGTGTGTGTGTGTGTGTGTGTGTGTGTGTGTGTGTGTGTGTGTGTGTGTGTGTGTGTGTACGTGTGTGTGTAAGAGATCGTGAGAAACTGATCATCTTTCTGTTCAGCAGAATTCGTCACTGTTGGTGTCGCCCCTGCACACAGCTCCCAGGAGCCCGTCTGTGTTGCAGCTGCGGGTCCTGGAGCGTTTCCCTCCGTTACAACCGGACCAGGCCGACCAGCACGACCAGTTACCTTCCTGATTAACAGTGGGTCTCGTACCTGCGAAAACATTTCCCAAATCAACTCAGAAGAAGAAAAAGCTTTATGAGTGGCCTTGTTGGGATGTTGGCACACTATATGCTTTGATTTATTCTCTTCTTACCTGGGTGTTGAGCTTTATCGCCCTTGAAATTCTGGCAGCTCATGCCCTCAAACAGGTGAGGGCACAGACACATGCACTTTCCATCCAGCAGTGCGAGGGTACCTCCGTTATGGCAGGGCTTACACTTGCACACGCTGTACTCTGCTACATACTCTGCTGTGGCCTGCTTCAGGTTTGCTATCCTGGAGTTAGCACCAGGCATGTCCAACGGGATCAACATGTAGATGGGCTCTGGCTGCTAGGAACAACAGAATATGGGCTTTAATTCACTTGCCATTACACTGTGACAGAAAAAAACATATAACATCAAAATAAAATTGTATGATTTTAATAAGACTTAAGCCGTTTTCAGCCTTGAACTCGAAAGAATTGGTTCACTAGTAGCTCTGTGAGGCTGTACTTAGCACAGGTTGAAGCTAAATGCTAATACCATGCAGATTCCGATAATTTTTTCTATGTATTTAGAAGAAAAGTGTTTACCTCAATGAGGAAACATGAGTCAACCCAGAGCTTTACAAGTTACCTCTGAGCAGGACATGACTATCTGTATTAAATTTTATGGAATTCTTAGCTGTTGGGAAATTTCAATAAAAACCTAAAATATGAGTTTCATCAGAGTCATACGATCCATCCACTGGAAACCATGAATACTGATACATTTCCTAAACAACCAATCAGTTGTTGAAGTGCTTCCCAAAGCGGTGGACTGACACAACATTGCGTGATCAACAGTTCCTACCTCACTGTATAGCAGCGCTGGGGCCTCAGCGATGGTCCGTGCCCAGTTCTGATAGGTAGCGAGGTCCATCACCCCATCCCGGTTTAATTTAGCTCTCATGGTGACTGCACTTTCTAGGGTACCTCCTTTGACTGATGTCATCACCTTGTCCACCACTGCTTTGCCTTGAATACTTCCTGTTTGCCAGGAGCAGAGCAACTTTCAGTGACTTTGAACTATTGATACATCTGTGTAAAACTGTACATAAACTCACCAGAGTGTCTGTGTCCTCTTAATAAAGTAGATTTTAAAAGTCTATCTTTTAACCAACGTACCAAAGTTATAAAATTCCATCTTTGTGTTTCGCCTGACAGATATTTTTAGCTGGGTCAATGTTAAGGTCTATCATTGGACAGAGCAAAACCAAAGTACCAAACCCTACACAAAGTCATCTACATTATACCGATAACATTTTTCTAATCCAGACACTATTAAAGCCTTGTATTTATCTTGTTTCAACTTTAGAACAGGGGCTTTGGATTTTATAGGGTTTTTTGCTTAGGCATACTTTCTAACCAATGTGGACAAGAGGAATGGTTGCGAGATTTTTCTTTACAGTGTACACTTGGTCGGCAAGTATTGTACTAAACCAGGCTTGAAAATCCTGTGATATAATCCAGCGTGTAATCATGAAGAACAGGGCAAGCAAACCTTCTTCTTTCTTGGTCACGTCACCACACTTGTCGTGGTTAAGGTGTCCTTTCGCATCTTCTCCAAATTCCGCTGAGATGCCAATTTTGACGCACTCTTGAATCGTTCTCTCCGTCAGATCTGCAGGGATTCGAAAAGCAAAGACGAGCACTCATGACATTTTTATCACTTTATCAAGTTTCACAACATGAAAAAGAGGGGAGGATTTGAGAACACACTTACTTTTTGCCTTGATGGTGTCCTGGTTGAGGACGTAGATCAACTCATATTCGCCGCCAGCCTTCCCGTTTTTTGTGTAGTGGGTCCCGTAGTCTTCCATGAAGGCAAAGTAAATACCCTTCTCATACTCCAAGGGTAAAGACTCGACGTGCGCCAGGAATTCATCGGCCACTTTGAAGTCACGAGAGCGCAGCCTGTAGGTGCTCAGCTGTACTCGGCCTTTCACCCGCATGAAGCTCTTGTTCTGAGCGTGTAGGACAGAGTTATTCATGAATACAGATGTTTTTGAAGCCTTCCTGCCTCAAGCAGTGTGTCCTTCTCTAGTTTAGTTAATGGTGCTGAACTGCTATATACTGCTCCTTGAATTATTTAATTTACCTTAATGGTGCTGTACTCTGTGACCTCCTTTATCATAGTTTTCTTCTCGTAATGGTAATCTAAATTCAACTTTGCAGGTGTTTTGGACATGGACTCCTCACTCGCACTGAATTTGAAGGAAAGTCCAGCATCCAATTTCACCGTCATCTCTTTCAGTATTTCCCTCAGAAGGCTGTGAGTGTCTTCGTAGATTTCTCTCGAAACAGTCTCCTCAGCCAGAGTCTGGAAAAACAGTTTTAGATCCATCACTGCCATTATATTCATCCCCATTTAAAGCACACAGATGTGGCTAATACATCCCCATTGGAAAAATAGTTGCAGCTCACCTGATAGTCCTGCACACCAACATTCCATGGAAGCCTGTCATACCGCTGAGTGTTTGGATTCCTCACTACATCACATCTTCCGTTGAAGTTGTCATTGTTGAAGGGGTTCATACGAGGATCTGCACCCAAGATGTTGATTCTGGATTGTGGACAGAACAGACACTTTCAGACAGGAGCATGCATTCTTTTACTTGTACTCAAAGGAATAGTTTTATATCAGAATTAAAATCTGGATCTTGTGTATTGAATGTGGCCTCCTAATCGGACTGTTGGGACTTGGCGGAGATATGAACTGCACTGAGTTTCATTCTAGTAGAGAAATCTATATATTTTATTTTATTAACTGATTCTTGCTAGATCCTAAATAACAATAACTCGCTCTTACCCGTATCCTGCAGTTCTGCCTTGCTCATTGTTTTCAACAACCCTCGTCCCACATGGTTTGCGAACAGGATCACAGTCCTCATCTGATCCATCCTCACAGTCATAGTCTCCATTACACATTAGTCTCTTCTTAATGCAAGGACCTGTTAAGATGAGATCAGATCGGGGGTTAAATTGCTGGAGTTTAATATCACAAAGAGAGATCTACTGTGGAGTACAAGTACCTGTCTCACACTGGAACTCTGAGTCCAAGCACTCAGGGGGCGGTGGTCGAGCACATTCAGTATCTGGTGCACAGTGCTCCCTGTCCCCGATTGAACCCTGGCACGAGTCACCTCCGAACTGGCCAAACACTTCGATGGTTCGAGAACGTCTCTGCGGCGTTGAGAGAAGAAAGGTTTGAAATATGACAAACTGTATAACAGATGTTGTGAACCTTGATTTTGTGCATTTTCTATTTTAGATCATTGTTACAGGTTTTTTACAAAGGGCCCAGAGAAAACACTACTGGTTGTTTTTTGTTAGCTTTCTCGTCCAGGGAAATCTTGCTGGCGGAAGGACTGAAGTATTTTCTGAAGACGGATGACGTCTTTGGCAAGTATTTATTCTCGATTCCAGATGTATCAGGGAGACCAGGCTGATGAGGTGGAAAGAAAGTTAACAAGTTCATAGTTGTATTGTCACGACCAAATCTGACCTGTCCGTGCCACGTTGGCCAGACTGGCTACATACCATTAGGCTTTAAGTGGAGCTACTCTATTGGACCAATTAGATCAAATAAACCATTAATGTGTCTTCTCTATCCGTCTCCAAGGAAGTCAGAGTGTCCACTAAAAGGAATGTTATTATTCATAGCCTTTTATTCACTCATTTGTTATGTATCTAGCATATCAACCAAACCTTGGATCCTATGATTACTTTAATAGAGAACAGGGGACTCAGTATTATAACATAAATATGAGGAGGCTTTAGATAACCTTCCTTTAACTTTACTCTATGCTCTTTCATCCTCGGCTAGAAAGGCCCCAAGAATATAATATAACCTCATCAAATAACCTCTGTTGTTACTTACTTTTCTCTAGTGTTAGCTTCTGCCTTACTTATGTGGCATAACATACAGAAACACTAAGCTGTTAAAACATTAACATTTATATATTTGTGTTGCAATACTTGAGCAGGTTTCCCTTGTCAAAGAGATATTTCTACTCCAATGGCACTAACCTGGCTAGTAAATAAATGACGGTTTCACGGTTATGCGAGTATGTAACAAACTAACCCGTTCATTATATACTCGCTGGTATTTCTCTTATTAGACTAAGTTCCATCTTGACTTTTGTAATCACTGGCATCCGAACGGTTTCAAATGATCTCACCCTGGTTTTTGTGCACGGATCACATGCAGTCCACGGTGACCAGATGCCCCATCTACAATTCACTGCTGGGGGGTCAGGAAGCTCCACTGCCCTGAAATAAACACATTAGATACAAAGAACTAAGATCCACAGTTTGATTAAAAAGCAACATTCCTCATATGTCTCATATGTTCAGGCTCAAATGAAGCAGGACGCATTAATACCTTCCTTCTCCAAGAAGAGCCAGAGTCAGACACAGGCCACAGAAGCCCAGCTGGAGGGCGACCTCAGTCCTCATGATGAACCTTTGAAAGATAAATGGTGTTGAGCGTCTGTTCTCTTTTAAGCTGCGTCTCTGTCAATGATTATCAAACTGTGGAAGGACCACGCTGTTGTCAGGAAAGTCAATAGTTTGGATTTCAGCCACAGTGACATTGAGTCCGTGTTTGTTTGAAGTAAAAACGTTTTACTCCTCCAGTCTCTATGTTTTGTTCTTGACAGCGAAGCCTCTTCATAAACTTAACGTTACGTAAAAGTGATGATTCATCTGTTATCATTGACCCTGCAAGTTCTTTTAAATTAAATTTATCTGCAGGAAAATAAGAAAATTGTTGGACATAATTAAATAAATTACTTATACTTCAATTAGTAACAAACAAGTCAATTCAGTTTGTTCAACTTAAAGTTATATCAACACGATTGCTTACTTTAATTTAGAAAAACCCAAACTTGTTGTCTTAAAGTACCTTTAATTACTTTAACATTCAGTTACATTCATCCAAACTAAACTGAGTTTAATCAATTAGCACTATTGCAAAAAACTTGTACATTAACTACTGAAACGCTTAAAACAAAGTAGGACACGGAAACCACACAAAATTTAGTATATTTTGAGGGCATATAACAAATATATATATATATATATATATATATATATATATATATATATATATATATATATATATATTATAGACTGGTTTTCTAGGTTTCTTAAATAATTCTAAATCTATTTTGATCAACTTGATAATACTTTTAGATAAGACAGTATATGTAATAATAATTAGAATTTGTGTTAAAAGGCTTCAACTTGAGTGAGTTTGAAGAAGTTTGATCAATGGTACTTGCAATCTTTGGCAGTAAATATAGTTGATATATTACGATATTTACTGGAGTGTTTTAGAAAGTATCATTTGAGTATTATGTATGTACTATATTCGTATGCATTCAGTCTTCCTCAGAGTCAGGGGAAGTTGGAAAGCATCCCAGCATGCACAGGTTGAAATGCAGGGAGACGCTTGTCACACAAAAGCTGACAAACATTTTGGGGTTCCTTTTAAATAATACACAGAGTTCATACACAGAGGCAAAGCTCATG
The DNA here is from genome assembly GCF_949316205.1 of Platichthys flesus. NCBI lineage: Eukaryota > Metazoa > Chordata > Actinopteri > Pleuronectiformes > Pleuronectidae > Platichthys > Platichthys flesus. Next base: position 15,971,982 of record NC_084963.1, on the reverse strand, counting down.
TAATGTTTTAGTGTTTTTAGTTGAAGAACACTCATCCTGATTGCAGACAATTTGTTCATTTCTGTGTTCCCCAGATGATGCAATTGTTTTGGCTGGTTTACCGCACAGCAGAGCAAATATTTGCAGGAAAAGGGAGTTTTTGACTGTTGTAATACATTGACAAGATTTGTCCATGGTGCATCAAGGTCATCATCAGAATTTTGGAAAGTGAATGACAGGACTGTCAGAACTCCAGCTAGTACTTAACTGATCGATCTGCCAACGTTAATGATATTGAAGAAACTGTTACGTGCATGACAGGGGGTTTGGACACTGATCAGGAGTGCACGTACTGAAGTGCTACGCTCTGTCCACCAGATGGCAACATTGAACCGAACATTAGTATTTGTGTTTTGTGTCCACGTCTTCCAGCCTCACACTGTTTATGTATCTTGAATGAAGCAAAACACAGACACTAGAATAACTACATGTAGTGGACTGCGTGTTTGCACTAATGCGGTTCTGTACCAGGTCAAACACACTTTTCTTATGTAAATATATCAACACAAGAGTCATTTACAAGTTTTAAACTGTTGCACCTAATGGTCTGTCATGTGATCTCGGAGGCTGTTGCTGAGTCTGCACTAGTTGGTTCTTCAAGAGGAAGGAGTGCAGTGTGTGTAAATGACACACAAAAAAGGGAAAGGACGTCTTTTCAGCATAGGCATTACTGGATTTGTTTTTAAGGTTATGATCAAAACTAGCTAATTGTTCATGATCAGGTGAGTCTTGATCCGTGGACACAGAACCGCAGCAGCGTGGACAGGCCCGACGAATGTCCGCTTTTATCCATCTGAGAGAGTGTGAAGCTGAGAATACTCTTGACCCGTACTTTCTGCTGACTTAAATAAACACAGTTGGACTATTCCCTGACGTCTATGAAAGTCAATGTGGGGCCTGCCCTGTCCTCTTTCTTTCGCTCTATCTGCGAGCAGAAATGGGGTAGTTCTGGGGGCTATGTGGTCATGGCCCGCTGGAGGGGCACAAATATGTGCTGAAGTCACCACTTTTAAGAGGTCCGGCAGTTTCCTCCCAGCTTTCTCAGGAAACCAGAGGGTAGGTAAGGTGCTTGGCCAATATTTCTCCTGACTAGAAAGACTTCCTGTTTTTTGGGGGGGAGGAGGGGGTGGCTGGAACTGTGTGGAAACACTCACAGAGCCTCTCTTTTTACTGTGATTTACGGTAACATCCTGACGAATCTTTTCAGAATATCAGAATATGATGACGTTGCTTCCTGCGCCGCCAGCTCCTGCTTCATGCTGTATTTTTAGACTGAATCGGACAAGAGCCGTGATGGCAGCTGAGAGTTAAAAAAACAGTGAGGATAAAAATCTAAGACTACCTCAATTATGGACTGGAGATAAGTGGCTATCTTAGGTTCTGGCTGTGGTGGCAGCTGGTTCCAGGAATCACGCCCCGAATGCTTTATGTTTGGATTGTGTCCTTCCTGTCATAAACGAGGGAAAGGACACTTCCCATTAGATTGTCTCTGTCAGCGTTCTGTCATAATAATAAGTCCTCTCATGTGCCATCTGCAATCTGACTCTGGATGAAGGGAGTCCCAAACTTCTCCCCGTCCTCCCAGAATCCACTCTCAAATTCCACATGAGTAAGTAGAACATGTCCGACATGTCCTCCTGTGTCCACATGTGCGGTTTTGCTGGAAGTTGCGCGGATCTAAACAGACGATGAATCACATTCAGAAGAACAAGGAACCAAGGGACCTCAGGTTCATCGGACTGTCATGCAACGGAAAAGAGATACGCATCGCTGAAAGGAAGATTTCAACATTCTCAGAATCTGACTAATAGAAAGCACATTTTGTTATTGTCATTAGTATATTAGTATATAAACGCTGAGTGTACTAATTGTAAGTCGCTTTTGACAAAAGCGTCAGCCAAATGACATGTAATGTAATGTAATGTAAAGTGTATCATGACCCCTACTCACAGTGAATGCTAAATATATGATGAATAAACACATGTGAAACAACTGAATTTCCAAAGAACACCATAAAAGGCTGCGTAAAGGACAGTTCCCTTGGTTGGTGATTGTAGGGGAAAACAAACTCTCTCATCTAGTGAGTTATCTGGTTTCTGTGGGGCTCATCTCCAGCAAAACCAGCCTCTGTCAGCAGAAGGCAGGATGCAAAGCCAGGAAGAACGTCCTTCCTCTGTCCCGATCCCTCTCGCTTCTTAACGCTCATCTCGCAACACACTGCTCATCTCTTTAACATCACACGTTAAGGGTTTTTGTTTGCCCAAAGAAAATCATCAGGCTGCCGTCTGCGAGGTGCCAGAACTATGTAACTATGACGAGGATCTGGGTTGAAGATGTGATTGTCACATCTGGCTGTTGTCAAGTAGCTGTCTTTAAAGTCCAAGCTCAAAACATGCATTTATCCTACCGCCTCCCGTGATTTTACCTAATTATGGTTTAATCATGTGTTTGTCGGTCGTGCCTAAATTTCTGTCTCACGCTTAATGTGTTTTTTTCTTCTTTTAAAAATATTTGCTTGTATTTTTACTTGTGTGTTTTTATTTGAGATGCTGTGTCACTTTCTTTTGAGAAGTGCTCTATAAATAAATATAATATTACTGTATTATTATTGTTGTTTTTATTATTAGAGATACAAATAAATAAACATATGTACAATAAATAAAATCATAAATCTGAGTATATGTAAAGAAGAAGTTAAGGCCTTATATCTTTTGGTCTTATGAAGGATTCTGTGGCTCCTCATGATGTCAGTAATAATATACACACATTTCATTAATTGAACGAAACACACCCGTGCATCACCTGGCATCATGGGATTATGTTAGCATCAGTGATTTTAAAGTCCCCTGTGATTAATTGTGATACATGCACATTTAGAGAAGTGAAACCAGATCACAGGAAGAGGCCACATTGACATCACTACTCATGTCGCTGCACATCTCAGTGTTTATGTTTACTCTAGCTTTTACATAAGGGTCTTGTGTGTGTTCTTTTGTATTTGCTGTCCACAGAGCGTGCCAACCCCTGCTGACACAAACCACACACTTCATCTCATCATTATCCTGAATAAACATCCATTGGTGCTTCAGCAAACGCGACACAAAACACTTCCTGTGTGACCTGAGGATTTTTTCCTCCTGGGAAAGTCATTATTAAACGGCACCTGGTGTTTAGAACAGCAAATATAAAAACTGTCATTACATGGCCCATTCATTTCACGGCGTGGTGAATGGTAAAATGGACGTTTATATTGAGGAAGTTGATGACCCATTTTCAGACGTCAGTTGACTCTGGCAGGACGAGTTCACGGCAGAGGAAATGTAGAGCCTGCTCTTTCAAAAAGAGATGTGTCAGCAAAAGTGGAGCTTTCCTCCCTCGCTTAGGTCCTTATATCCCCTCACTCCTGCATTTCATTTTTAGATACTTGTTGAAATCTATGTTTAGCTTTTTACCCTTGTTTTAGTTTTATAATTGAATGTCACCTGGTGTTGTGGAGGAGGAAGGATATAGTCATAGATTTACATTTATTACTGAGAGTAGAAAATATGGCTACACTCATTGAGCAACAAAAGATCTTTGCCTCATCTCAGTCAAGCCCATTTTCCACCTTCTGCTGCTTTCGCAGACGACAACCACATGTTTCAAATGAAGTCTCATATTTCACTTTAAATAAAAGTTATACTGAAAGATATTTTGTTTCAGCAAACAATAACAATCAAAGCTGACAAATTTCACCGTATACTCCCATTTGGCCTGTGAGAAGGGACTTGATTAATTGAAAATTAAAGTTTCAGTAAATACATTTTTGGCCAATTGAGAGCAGCAGTGACAAAATGGAATCACAACATTGACATATTTCAAATGAATGATTAATAACCACGCTGATTTAGGCCCCCACCAATATGAGGGAAATATCTGGCTGGCTTACTGTTTTCTAACTAATCTCTGTATTGCCAAAAATCAACTATTCTATTCAGACACAGCGCACCACTAATATGTTGGATTACCAAACTTCATAACAAGCAAATTCTACAGGAAAAGGAAAACACCCAAACTCAAATTGATCACACTGCCACACTGTCACCCAGTCCACATACCACATGGAGTGATGTGACTTGGGCAGTCTGCTCCTGTTCGCCAGACCTGGGCCACAAGAAGGCCATGGCAATACCGCATGTTAACCACAAATGTGCCAAAGGTGGCCCAGATTTGTTTTGTGCTATTTAGGCCATTCACCATATACCACATGGCCCACCTATTTGGTGGGAAGTAACGAAGGGCAAATACTTTGTTAGAGTACTCAAGTATATTTATCAGCTATCTGTTATTTAATTGAGTATTTATTTTTCTGCAAGCTTTTCACGTTTACTACCTAAAAATACACACATTACATACATCATGGAGCGCTGGCTTTCAGATATCAAGACAGATTTTTACCTGGATGGAAAATAACACTTCTGTGTATATCAAACACAACATATGTTACACGGCGTAAAGAAGAGGGAGACTCATGCACAGAGAAGAGGCACAAATATGTCCGTGAACTACATGGAAGCAAGTAAAGAACTGGCCAACATTAGTGATAATGTCCATAACATCTCTGACGAAGCAGAGCAACACATTTTCCGTCCCCGGCCTTATTAATATATTTAGAATACTTCATTAAGTGACATTTCTCTGAGTTTGCTTTTCACAGATACAGCACATAGTTACAGGATATAGTTAATTTAACATCTCTGCAAAAAAAGAATACTGGGCCACATTTGCTATTTAACAAGTGGGCCACGTAAGTCCGGTGATTCAATTTGGACTCCAAACGGTATCATCCGTACCACTTTTGGAGTTATAGGCTGAAAACATGGTGTGGGCTTCCGGACAAATTGGATGAAACCACATGACCAACAGTTTGTTTCTGTTGTTTTTTTTACGTTTTAAGAAGTGGTCCCCATTTTCTTCAGCTGTATTGGATTTTGCTGCAACTCTGTTCACACCTCAAACTCCCAAAAGTGGTTTTGGGACTCACACACTTCACCCCACCCTCCATCGGCCCAGTAGTGGGTAGATAATCAGTGAATTTTCATTTTTGGGTGAACCATCCCTGTTGGGCTAACATTCATTTTGCACAGGGACCCCACTTCTTTACCTGAAGTGGCCCACATCTCCGGTGACAAGTCAACAACTGCAAATCTTACATCACCCAATGGAGTCATCCAAACCAAAGAAACGACTCCTGGCCCCCAAAGAAAAAATTATTCTGTGGTGTGTGTGTGTGTGTGTGTGATGTAGAGTATAGAGAACAGACCACTATTGTCAAAGAGTGTGCTGTATGTTTTTTGGGGGAAATGTTCATGACCCACTTAAATTGAGCAGGACTGGTGATGTTTTCTTCCACGTGAAGAGACCGCCCCTCTCCCAGTGGAAATGTGCGGACTGTGAGTTGGTCTGTGTGCGTCAGGGAGGGAGGGGGTTAACCCGGGCAGCTCTCAGCAGCGGTCTCTGCTTTCTGTCCGCTGCATTGAGCGGAAAACATCTGACTCCTGCTTCGTTTTTCCCGAAGCTGGCTTTGATTCCTTTTTTTTTTTTTTTTGCTGCTCACTTCGCACCGGGGGCCGCGGAGGCATCACGGGAACCACACGCGAAAAAAATCAAGCCACAAGCAGCGAGTCCCACAAGACGGACAGCAGGAGCCCACCATCCCTCCTCTGCGCGCATTCACACAGGTACCGTGTTTGTGTTGTGTTTTACCATCCGTGCGTAAAACCTAGGATTCGTTCGTGGTGCGCGTGCGAGATCCGCGGTGTGACTCGCACGTAAGTTTGAGAAAGTTGAGTTTAAGACCTTCGAACCGACCTCATCGCGGCGCATCATTCCAACTTTATTCGCTGTTTCTGTCTCATCTGTGACTCAGATCCTGGGTCTGTTCCTGCCTCCGCTGCAGAAATAACAAACACTTTCCCATTTTTATAATCACTGCTTCCACCTTTAAATCTATTCTACACTTGTGAGTTTGAATGTGCATCTGATCTGATATTCCAATTGTGTTCAGTGTGAAAGAGCTGGATTGCTCCCTGTCCACAGTGGGCCTGTGGTATTTCACCATCTCATTCACTCGCAGACTGAGTCATTCCCTGATTTCCTCCAGATGTGCACTAGTTTACGTTTCCTGACGGCCCTGGATTGTGACATTTCTGCCTCTTGCTCTGCAGCCGTTCTGCTGACAAAGAAGAATTCACACTTGTTCCTGTAGCCTAAGGTTTTCCTTCTTTTTTCTGACACTGGCTGGATTGCTGTAAAACAAACAAACCTTAATGCGGGAGCTGGAAAGGCCTCTTGTTAAAAAAAGTAACCCTTTAACTAAAATCTGCAATGAAGTGCTGACACTTTGCAGATTTTTATTAGCCTTTTCCCCCCAGTGAGTGGGACTCTAACACCACTGCCCTGACTGGACCAGTGCAGTCATGTGTCCTGATCGTGTAAATGGAGCATCAACAAGTGTTTACGGTCTTGTTTTTTCATGCTTGCTTGCACAGCAAAAAAAAAAAAAAACAGCACCAGAGCCTGGCAGGGATTTAAATGTCACCATGGGGATCTTGCCCCGAGTTTACACTGCTTCTCTCCTTCACTTCAAAACTGGCACTGAAAGATAGAATGAAGCTTTTATTGTTTTACAACTCAGCTGTACAGTAGCTCTTGTGATGGGGGCGGTGTGGCCAAGGGGGTAGAGTGGGTGTCTCCAACACGTAGGTTGCCGGTTCAATCCCCACTCTTCCCCATCTGCATGCCGAAGTGTCCTTGGCAAGATAGCGAACCCCATAGTGGCCCCTCATAAATGTTGAGTGTACTAAAAATGTAAGTCGCTTTGGACAAATGACATGTGATGCAATCCTCTTAAAAAACAGCGATTTAAAAAAAAAAAAGGTGACTTCTCGATTAAAAAAACATTTCCAGACACACTATCTCCTCAGCCTTGGTTTGGAATTTACAGTTCCTGCATAGTTGTATAATCCTAGCATGCAACCTAACTGGGAAGCACTGGTTGACCTGGACGTTCACACGTGTTATCTCATCCTGTTCAGCTCTCATTTCCTTTATAACTCAAATGAGTGGCCTGCTGGATTCATCCATCATGAGCAGCCGCAGTGTTTTTTTGACAGTTGTTCAGTCTTTTAGAGGAAAACAATCCAGAATTGTCACACAGGTGCCTTTGCACTTTCTCATGATTCCAAATCGCCATTGTGTCCAGTACAATGAGATGTCTTAGGTGTCTTGATAATGACAACATTATGAGTAAATGATCATTCCTGAGGCTACAATTTCTGTTTATAGTTAGCTGGGCATCACGGGACCTCTTGCTTCGCTAGCGTAAGATTAACCTCAGGTAATTGCTCAACCTTTGCCCACTGACAACCTTTGGTCTCGTCCCATACTACTCACAACCTCATTCCACCAGTAGTTGAGCCAGGGCAGCCGGTGCATGTGGTGCTAAAGGTATGTACGTCCCTTTTATAGTGCACTGGTTGTGCAGAGCAGGACTCGTTTGTGGCTTATTTTTCCCGGTCTGAATTTGTGTGATTGTCAGCATTTACTTGTGATGGTTTAATTTATGAAGTGAGCAAATGGCGATAGTGAAATATCAATATTGTTGAGTTTTATCGTAGCTGGGAAGAAGTAGGTGAATCTGTGACAGTGTCTAGACTTTCCTGCACATTCTTTTGTGGCCGTCACTTAAATTGATGATATTATTGTGAATGTGCAGATACATATGATTAGCATGTCGCTTGTTCGAGCCGCAGCTTTGCACAGCTCACTGGATTTTTACGGGGTAATGCATCACATGATGTGGCCGTATGATTTGCAAAATGTGTTTTCCTTTGTTCATCCCTCGCGTCTGCAGTGATACTGACTTGTTCCATGTAAGATAAATAAAGAGTTCAGTGATGTGATTCATGTACATTCACGAGGAGGTCACCGTATTTCGGGAAGTTTACTCCTTTACGAGGCTGAACAACTTGCCCAGCTTGTATAAAGCTGGGTTAAAGTGTGAGTTTTCTGTGCTTGTGTCCGCATGAGGCCATGATGTTTTATTGGTCATGTGTTCTGTTATGCTTCTCCCTCTGAAGGATGTTTCTGAGGTTGTAAATGTTTACTGTGGATTATTAAAGGAATATGATTCTGAGAAAATTAGCTGCACATCACAAACAAAGTATTTTAATTCTAGTTATTTACAGTCCAGCACCAGGAAGTATTGCGTATTAACCACACGTATTCTCCCTTTTCTTCCTTACTTCCCATATTGTCCACACTTCACTTTTTTCTCCACCAGACAAATAAAAAGAGAAGCATGTGTGGGTGTTGAGAGTCATCTGCTCCCTTTAACCTCACTGCCCCTGAGAACGCCTCTGTCTGCTCTACCTTGCCTGACCGTCCACTCGTCCAGTGAGGCTCACTCCCTGCCATGTCAGCCGAGGTGGCGAACAGCGTGCCCGTCCCTGCCGATGCCGGCGCCACCTCCCCATACGCAGGCTCGACCTCCAGCACTCCGCCGGCCTCCCCTGCTACGGCCACATCCAAGGTCCCGTTCAAGAGAGAGAAGAAGAAAGGTGAATGGTGAAAGACAACACGCTCATGATCATACCCTCTTCTATTTTAAACTAAGATCCGGCACAAATCCCACTTGTCTTGATTTTTTTCTTTTTAACAGCTCCAGAGAAGACAGATGAGTACCTGCTGGGCAGGTTTCAAGGGGATGGCGTGAGGTACAAGGCCAAACTGATAGGCATTGATGACGTCCCAGAGGCCCGGGGAGACAAGATGTGCCAGGACTCCATGATGAAACTTAAGGTGCTGCCTGAGACATTGCTTTACTAGCTTTAAGATTCCTAAAAGTATGAAGAATGGATATATAAAGGTGGTGTCTGTGATGTTTTCAGTTAATCGTGACATCTGTTTGGAGGGTATCATAGTCAATTAGAAAAACATCCACATATCCTACTGTTACCTGCATTTGAAAAATGTTGCTGATTCAATTCCAAGCCTGCTTTCCACATTTGGAACCATGTTTGCTGATGATGTGTGCTTCCTGCAGAGGGCGACAACGTGCAGGAACTTGCAGCACTTCAAATCTTCTCATGCTTGGTTTGCTTATATGTCTTTTAAAAACCCTTTTTATTCCAGGGCATGGCTGTAGCTGCCCGGACCCAGGGTAAACACAAACAGAGGATCTGGGTCAACATTTCCATGTCGGGAATAAAGATCATTGATGAGAAGTCTGGGGTGAGTCTGATCGTTTCCCTCCACGTCTCTTAGATCAAACACTGGAGATCCTGAGATTTTGTTTTCAGTGTTGATTTATACTAAAACCTCCTCACACAGGTGATTGAACAAGAGCACGTGGTGAACAAGATCTCCTTCATCGCCAGAGATGTGACGGACAACAGGGCGTTTGGATATGTGTGTGGTGCCGAGGGACAGCATCAGTTCTTCGCCATCAAGACTGGACAACAGGTAACACTCAGTGACAAAAACACAGCCGATAAACTCTGCTGACCTGGGACACCGCAACACCGCTCTGACAGGACTCTTGTGAATATCATAAAAAAAGATCGGGAAAGGAAGAAGGAAAAATGGTAGGAAATTTAAAAGGGGAAAGGGATAAGGAAAAGGAAACAAAAGGGGGGAAACAGCACTTACGCCCGTGCACACACTTAGGCACGAACACATAAATGAATTCGCAAAACGAAATTTCCCTAACATAACCGACAAGTAATATATGAAAATAATAAAAGCCCAGCAAAACAACAACAAAAAGTGATCGATAATGTTTTGAGAAGGATTCAACATGATAAAGACCACAACACAATATCATGTATTCCCACTCTGTTAAAGGCGTTTGACTCAGTGCTGTCTGTTATTTTCAACCCCAACAGGCAGAGCCGCTGGTGATTGATCTGAAAGATCTCTTCCAGGTCATCTTCAACGTCAGGAAGAAGGAGGCAGAGGCCTCACAGAAGGTGAGAGGCTCAGGAGCTTTTCACTTCACACTGGAAAAAGTTGCTTTTTTTCTTTTTTCAAGAGTTGGACAGTGAGAGCATTTTCTTTCTGAAAAGCTTTTATGTGTTCATGTGGGAGGACTGACAGGAAACACTGTATATACCTCAACACTGCCTCTCTGTGCTCTCTCAGGGAATCACATCTTCCCATGAGACGACATGAATGACACACGGCTCAGGAAATTACGAAAATAAGTACAATCATTAACAGTCTACTTGTGTTTACAGGGTGAAAATGGCACTGGGGTGGTTGAGGTAAGCGCTTGGAAGAACTGGATTTTCTTCAAATAGTTCGCTCCCTTAATTCAACCTTAATTTCATTTCTGTTTTGTTTCAGAATGGAAACGATGCCTTGTTAAATATGGAAAGACAAGTAAAAACTACCCAAGTAAGAGTTCCTGCACTGTTTTAAAGCCCAGCATGGAGTAACGTATCACTGTAATTGTGGTTTTAGTAGCTGGATAAATACAGTATGTTTCTGTTTCTTTTTGACATCCAGCCAGTGGAGCAGCTTGACCTTTTTGGAGACATGTCAACCCCCCCAGACATCCAGGCTCCAAATGTAAGTGTGGTGCCACAGTGTCAAATGTCCCCTATATCCATCGTGTAGTGGAATTATACTTAGCCAGTGTTGTGTGGCTGTGTATTAACAGTCTTATACTTACTGTGTTCTTTTAACACATCTGAATCATTACAATAGGCTTTTTATCCAGTGTTTTCTCTTTAGCCAGCAGAAAATATGTGATAATATTGATACAGTAGGTGCAATGGTAGAAATCTGTTTTGCTATGTGCGCCACCAAATAATCTCAGCAGATCATTCTTTTGTTTGTGTCTGTGTGAGTAAACTCAATTCTTAAAAGATGTAAGTTTTGTAATCAATATCATTCTTATGTATAAATTGGCAATTTTAGGATTAGGGCAAACAACTCTCTTAAGAATTGAGTTTATTCTTCATGTTTACCAATCTCATTTTTGTTCATCAAACCTTTAAAGCTGCTACAAGTTGAATTGAAAGATGTTTTCAGACATGATCTCTGTAGAAGGTCTGCGAAAAAGGGGTCCGGACTTTCTCCGGTGTTCAGGGTTTGTCTGAAAGCAACTTAAAACTGAATATTTTTGTTGAATTTGGGGACCCCCTCAGGTCAGTACTGGTATTGCTTTTGCAGCACTGTTGTGACAGCACTCCTTCTTGAGTTTTAAAGGGATAGTTCAGTTGTTAAATAGCATACGTGGCCCAGTTTTCTTTTTTCAGAGTTGTTCAAATTACACCCATCCTTTAAGTATACTATTTACTTCATTTGGATTGGATTTGGCTTCCATGCTGTTTTGTGGACTCAAACACTCCACCCCTCTATTGGCAAAGTGGTGATTTTCATTTTTGGGTGAACTATCCCTTTAAGGTCAAGTTGCTAGTGCTGACTACCTTGCTCTTTTTGACAGTATTCGTTCACTTAATTTTCCAAACTGGAAGAAAGTAAATTTCATTCCATCAATTTCAATTTAAGACTTATAAGAAATATTCAGGTAGCAGGTTTAAATCTTAACATCCTCTCACACCATGTGATTCGCTTTTCATTGTGATAACACATATGTTTACCTCCTTTTTGCAGACATGATTTATAAATCCTTTTTTTTCTCTCCCACTGTCCCTCACATATTAACCAGGACTCAAATGATATTCTCTTGCTGGACTTTTCCGCTGAAGTTGACAGCAATCAGAATTGCATAAAGGGGAGCTCCTTTGTAACGTCCTATGATCCTGACCATGGGCTGTATTCCCACACAGAGAATCCCTTTTCCTCCACCTTTGGTTATTTCCCAACTCCAGTCAGTGACCCTTTCAAAGACGACCCCCTCTCTAAATCACCTGATAATCCCCAGGTATTCCTCTCCAGCAGCCCCCTAAACGGCACCGCTGGCGGCACTAGTCAGACAATTATTAACGGTCCTTCGAATGGAAACTCTGAACACCTTAGTCAGCAGATGAATGGGTTAACCAGCAAGAATATGATCCTTGCTCTCAGTAATGGACAGTGGCCACTAGGGGGCAAAATATCTCAAGGCAGCACCACTACCATGATGGACGGAAATGACTCTGGAGTCCTCTCGACCAAAAACCCTTTTTTTGACTCATCTTCGAACACTTTGCCCGTCACTAATGGCGTAACTCCTCACCCGCAACCCCCTGTGACTCATAGCAAGGACTCAGTTGTCATAAGCCCCCCTCCGCAGAGCTCTAAGGCCGGACGAGGTCGACGGAGTGGAAAGGTGAAATTTCATAGATGAAGTATAGCTGCATGTGCGATGCCTGAAAATGGACTGTCTGTACGTATTTTATTTTTTTCAAGAGAACAATAATAATAGTTGCTAACAACTCTCACTGAGCATTTGGGTGATGCACTGATGTCAGACAGGGCTTGTTATGCTGGAGAATGCATTGGCCAAAGCCTGTAATTTCGACCTGCGGTTAGGGGCCTCGTTGTTTGGATCCGTTCTGTCTTCATGCATGCTCAGGTGGTCTCGTGCTTCTCTAACTGGCTTTGGTGAATGCCACTTTAACTTTGAATCAACTTCTCTCTGTTTCCTCTGCTCACAATCCCTTTTCTAACATTCATGCTACAGTGAAAAAAACACTGGTGAGTGAAAAAGCATGCGTTTGTATCAGTATTCAGGTAGATAGTATATATTTCTGACATATACATATTTATAGTAAAGTATTTGTTACTGTGGTTTATGAGTAACCATGTATATTTGCCATGCTGCTTCATATTTGTGTTGTTTTTATGGGACTAGTCTGCATCCAGTGACCTGTTTGGAGCAGAGCTGTTCGCTGCTCCTGCTCCATCTGAGGGTTCATCTGCCCCAAGTGACTTTTTCAGCAGTGCACCTGCCAACTCCGCTCCCTCCTCCTTAGCTGCCCTGGGTAACACACAACAGGGCAACTTATGCAAATGTATTTCCCAGGCTATATTTGTCATTCCCTCTTAATTTCCATATTCGGTTCTTTCCTCATTCAGGGAATCTTCATCTAAGTCATCCAGCTACCACAAGTATCCCTGCTGCAGGCATGTGGGGAGCCCCCACTACAGCGCCCTCCATGTTCCCAATGCAAGGAATGACCGCTCCAGGCCCTCTGCCTAACTTCCCACAGCCGTCTGCCTTCGGCGGTCTACCCATACCACCCACAGCCTGGGGCCAGCCAGTGCCATCCCAGTTTGGCGTCCCGCCCCAAGCCTGGGGCCAGCCTCCACCACCTGGCCAACTCGGAGCTCCAGGTTGGGGTCAGCCTGCAATGACCAATCCTTTCCACGCAGGCCAGTTCTCTGCGATGGGCGAGCAGCAAGGTCCGTCGCGCCCCCCTCCCAGGCCACCAGTAAAAGAGGCCCCTCCAAAGGTAGAGAACAGCGCCTTCACAGCTTTGGACCCTCTCGGAGATAAAGAGAAGAAATGTGGAAAGGACATGTTCAAGGACTTCCAGATTGCCAAGCCTCCAGCCATCCCAGCGAGGAAAGGGGAGCTCGGGACCAACTCTGCCCCCATCAGCAGTGAGCCAGGGTCTTTCGATCAATACTTTTCCAATAAAGTGGGCCTGGCTCAGGATGTTGCAGATCATGATGACTTTGATATCCATCAAATGTCAGCAATTAATGGTAAACCAGTGGACTAACGCATGGAGATGTACCAGTTGGTGTTTGAATGACCCTTAGATTTGTCTCTAATTTTTTCCTCTGCTGTATTGTGTTTGCTCAGATGTCCCCAAACCCGCTCCTGCTCCTGCTGCAGCTCTAGCTCCAAGCTTTAATGCTGGCCTCCTCGATGCCTTCTCCTCGGCCTCCATCTCAAATAACTCAGCACCAGCCCAGGGACAAGGCCCCAATCAAGACATGTTCGATGAAGCATTTGGGTCTCCAAACCCGAGTCTGTTCGGGGGGCCGCCTGTAACTTTGGTACGGAGATATTCACCTAGAGTCATATTTACACAATAACAAGCAGCTTGTAGTAATTATGTTTTCATGTGTCATGTTTTACTTTATCTTACAACAGATGGCCACTGTTGGTCAGACATCTGGTTCAACGGCTGCTTTCGGGGATCCCTTTGGAAACCCCTTTGCTTGACCGCAACTTTATTCCCAGGTAAGTGTTTTCCTAACTTCTTATCTCACTTCGTCTGCTTTAGTTGGTGACAATATTGACAGTTTTCTTTTCTTTCTCACAGAGGATTAAATGGAAAACGGAGATCTTCACGTCCCACCTTTGGGACAATCAGCCGAGACAATGCCCGAGACAATCCAACAAACTCTTTTCCCTGATGTTTTATTTCTATCCAATCAGTAGTGCCCTTATTTTTGAAGACCACTGATCTGAGAAGTAAATGTTGTGTCATGATCTGCTGAAGATGGAAACAAGGTGTGTGTGTGTATGTGTGTGTGTGAATATATGTCAAAAGAGGCTCACTGCTGAAGCTGTGTGTATTAAAGAAATAAAATAATTCAACCATGATGCTGCAAAGTGGTGACAACTTCATTGTTTCCCTCAGATTGAGAAAGTGACTCAGCAGCTAATTGCTTACCAATTGGCTTCAGCTATCAGGCAGATATACTATGTAAGGGAGAACAAAAATTTACGCCCCTACATGATATCAGCAAGTGTAATGTAAATGTAAATGAGGACCTAGCATTAGCTGAATACATGGAACCTGGCATGATTACTGGAAATGACGTGTGTTAGGTTCCCAGAAATATTAGATCAATTGGTCAGATGGTGGTGCCGTAAATAAGGATCCAACATTTACATTTTTTAAATGGCTATGCCCCTCTCCCTGTGTCTGGCTGGCTTGAAATTTTACAGATAATCCAGCTCAATGTTCTGTACAAAAAAGCTTCTTGGACAATAAGAGTACTCTAATAATCCAAATATCATCGAAAAGGCAAGGCTTGAAAATTGTTGGCCATAACTTACTACCTTCTGTTAAACAAATCTTGGTAACTAGAGGCTTTGGTTAGGAATACACCTTTTCAATTCAAGGATTGAAGACATTATTTTTGTCACATGCACAGATAGACAAGGTACAAAATACTGTGAGATGTAGGGGTTGCTCTGTTTCCGTGTGGCCATATCAAGGGATCAACAACAAAAGATTAAATAAATAAATAAACAAGATTAGAAAATAAATTATTATAGAATACTCGTGCAGGGGAATATGTATATATCTTTGTTAGTAAATGAGGATAAACATTTTACATACAAAGATAAAATGGGCTCTTCTCAATAAATGTTATGGATTATCAGCAAAGCTGCCCAATCAACATTAATTTATGGAGACATAATGAAAAAACTTGAATGCATGTTTTATTTTTTTCTCAGTATGCTTGTTATTATTTCCATTAGAAATATACCTAACTGAACCAAAGCAGATATGGTAAAGTATACTTATTAAAATAAGTAAAATAAAGGATGTACAGCATAACAAAAGCCGAGGAGTACTCCAAGAACAGAACTAGCAAACAAATTAACTTACATTGTTCATATATAACGATTGAACAAAAAATTTAAGAATACAAATAAGAATAAAATACACTAAAAAATACAATAAAATACATACACTGATTTAATGTTATTTTAAATTAAATCTCTAAATATGTCTCTAATGCAAAGCTCCTATAGACAGTGAGGACCAGTCTTACTCATGAACTGAGTAATCTTGCCTCATGTGGCTCTTTACAGCCAACCTGACTACATTTCCCACAACCCCTTTCACCCACGAGTGTAGCGCGTCATATAATTAAACATGGCGTCGGTATGTGTGCGTGAAGTCCGCTGTTTGTCACTCCTTGTTGAATGAAAGCGCATTTCTCGCCGCGGAGGACATATCGCGGAGCTGCTCCGTTATCGTAAGTCACACTACACACGAAGACGTGGTAAAAGAGGGAAATATGGCCGCCACAGCTGTCTCCACGTTGACACGAGCTCAGTGGGACTGTGGACTCGCAGCAGCAGCAGCAGCAGCTCGGGTCGTGTGTGTGTGTTTGTAATTGTTTGGTTCAGAATGAGTCCGTTCACTGCGTCTCGCCCTCGTTGGAACAGTCTGCGTCTCTTTGTTCAACTTGCTGATGGTTCCTGCTGATTGTTTTCTGTGCAGCCGGAGGTGACGGCTGTCAGCCCCTCTCGTCCTGTCACAGGTCTGCACCACGTAACGTAAATAACGTATCCTGGCTGGGGCGCCACGCATGAACCGTTTCTGGCTAACGTCACAATCACAGGGTGAAAACTTCTCTAGCACTTCTTGTACTGTGTGTCTGTGTCTGTCTGTCAGTCTGTGTGTGTGTGTGTGTGTGTGTGTGTGGGGGGGGTGCTACTTAGGTATCAGGTCGATTTTGGACCATTAAAGATCATTGAGGACATTCTGTCTGGTCCTCATAATTGAGGCTTGAGACTTGGTGGCAGGGTTAGGGTAAGAATTAGGTTAGGGTTAGGAATTTAGTTGTGATGTTTAAAGGGAACCTTCACCCCTACATTAAAAATCCACTGATCGTCTACTCACCACTCTGCTGAGCGAGGGGTGGGTGAAGTATTTTAGTCCACAAATCGCTTTTGGAGTTTCAGGGGTAAACAGTGTTGCAGCCGAATCCAATACAATTGATGTAAATGGTGAAATTATTCTCTGGAATTTCCTTCTTTATCATGCAATTTACTCTCATAATATTACTCAGGTTAGGGTCTTTGGTGCAGGAAACAGACGTTTTAAAGTCCATGAATTTCCATTCCCTCTGAAAACCTACATACCTGAAAGCTGCAAACAGACTTGATCAACGCATGCAGGCACTCGATGGACAGGATGGATGTGTAAACATTATGTCTCTGTGGTTTTTACATGAAGACAGCGAGGGCCTTAATCCACAGAAGAACTGTGGCAACGCCTCTAAGAGGCTTAAAACAACTTGCCTTACGATTACCTTGAAAAACTGTGCCAGTGTAGCTATAGGAGAATTGGTACTGCTATAAAAAAAAAGGTTGACACTCTTAATGATGACCTGATTGAGTTCTTTCACTGTCTATCATACATGTATAGAGTTATTGACTTATAGAAATGATGGTACAATAACTACACAGAAACAGCAGTGTATGCCAGACAAGTCATCTATCACAACATTTTAAACAGTTGTTTGCTGTCAAACAGCGACTCATTCTAATTTCGAGACTGCATTTGCCATTTCCTTGAAGTTATACTAATGGTAACAAGAACACATATTCAGTTATATGCAGAAGTGAATATTTAAATGTGAAGAATTTAGAATTACTTTAGAAAACCCTTCACGACAGTAAATTAGTCATTAAGGCAAAATAGGGAGAGCATCTTGTACTTCAGGACATTGTTCTTACTTTTGGAATACTAATGCAGCTTTTACATTTTTAGGTCAAAATGTTTCGTCGATCGAGGTTTAGTATTCGGCCTAATGTCGGTACGGCAGGGAGAACAGCAGCAACACCTCAGGAAGCACCTTCATCAAACCAGGAGTCCAGTGAGACCCCCAAAGACATCAGTGAGAGCATTGCTGTGACAGATGTCAAATCTGACGGGACCCCATCTGAAAAAACAACAGCCCCTGTGTGAGTAACAGACATTAAAGGACTTCTGAATGACATTACTCACATTAGGTATAACTAAAACAACTTCTCTCCCTGCTTTTTAGGGATGGCAATGACCAAAATGCGGAAGGGGCCATCTCCTCGGCTGCAGTCCAGAGAAGGAAGCGGTTTTCTGTCAAGCCTAAAGTGGCTCCTGGCCGCCCCTCCGCCCTCGCTCGGACATCGAGGTCCCTCGCCAAGGCAGATACTGAAACTCCTGTTGAAACCCCCGCCTCAGACCTTGAAAAGCCATCAGCATCCATCCAAACTGGGACAACGTCTGCCCCTCAAGGACTCCAGTCCCCGAGGCGAAGAAGGCGTTCGGAGGAAAGCAAGCAGCCCAAAGCGCAGCCTAAACCAGCCCCTGACTCCTCTGAGCCTTCAGCTGTCCTTCTCCCTGAGGATTCACTAGAACAAACACATCTGCCCGTTGACAGTGGCCTACAATTGAAAAGCAAGTCAGGCAGCCAAGTTGAAGAGGTTCCTCCCAGACCACCTGATAAAGTGCTCTTCTCTATACCAGACAGAGAAGCAGTTGAGTTATCCGAGAGGGCCAAGTCTCTCGTGTCATCTAAGAGTGGACATTCATTGTCCCAATCGGCGCTCTCTTTGAGTAGGCTCCTGAATGACCCATCCGATCTACAGAGGCTCGCCAAGGCCCAAAAACTTAGAGAGCTACTCAGACAGGAGAAGCACAAAGAAAAGGTGAGTTCACATTGTTCTTTACTTATCCTCACTCTCAGTTGATCATAAATGTATTCAATATCGTCACCCTCTTCAACTAATTTATATAATAATAATTGTCAATATTTTCAGAAAACACAAACAAATTAACATAATATTGAATATAAGATTTTTATTAACAATTTCACTCAAAAATGTTTTGACAATAGATGACTATTGACATACTTACAAAAATGTCTGTCAATTATGTAACATAAGAGGAATAAATGACTTAGACAAATTTTTTAATATGCATTTGTGACTTAAGCAATTTTAAAACTTTAACTCTCAACAATAAAGCATAACTAACAAACTAACTAAACATATTGCTGGGGAAACATGTGCAGCTCCTGTTGTAAAGAGGATCCTTTGTGATTTTTTAGTTATACACATGATTTCCAGCTGTTAGATTACAATACGGTATTCAAATCTTTCTTAATTAGATCATGTAACGTGGAAAAAATGAAACAAAAACTGTAGATGAAATATTGTTTGAAAGGAGTTAGTAGAAAGCCATCACTTGTAACAGCCACAGATTCTGGAGCTTTTCCACTCTTTGTTAAATGCTAGCTATACTGACCTAGCTATTTTGCTGACTAAAGTGCTTACTAACAAAAGACGATAAATATTGTCTGTTGCAGAAACTCAAGAAAATTAAGCCGCATGTAAAGGAATATACTCTAGATCCCACCAAAATGACCATGAGGGACCTGATCCATTATCTTCCGCTGTCCAACCCCATGACGTAGGTCTCTTCAGTGTCTCTATTGTTTATTTTTGATTAACATTTAATCCAGTTATTTGGAAAAATAACATTTGTGGTTCCTCATCTTATGTGAATATAATTTGCTTTTTTTCCAGATCGACTGTGGAAGACATTACTCAGGAAAATGAGACTGTGCTCCCACCCTCACCAGCAAGAGAACCGTAAGGATATCTCATCCTCTTATAAATACCTTTTCATTTTAAATTTTTGGATATTGTACTTATTGGGCAGCGAAATTAATGTTGGGTCCTTTCTGGCTTTCCCCGTTTATATCTAGCGATCAAAAATGAGTTGTTCTTTAAACGAATATAGCAGAAAGGATTCGGATACAGTATTTGTTTCAACGATTGCAGAAGCAGCATTAGCTTTTCAAAAAACTAATTTCAATATCTTCAGCAGTTCTAAATGATTGACTGAAAGACAGAATAGTCTGGATTATCTTCATTTATTGCACATCGCAATTAATGAGTACATATTGAAATTAGTTTTTGATTGTTTGCCTAATTTATAAAGCCCTGGATAAAATACAGAAATTATCTAGAGGTGCTGTAGGTGAGAACATAAAGGTCCAACTTAGAGGCTCCGTAAATACACAGTTTTTCCTTTCAGTCACCAAGTAAACTCCCCACAAGTGAGTGGATGTGTTGATGACGTTTCTAACACGTGAAATACTGAAACATACAAAAACGAACAAAAGAGCCATACACATAGAAGTCACCAACAAAGACATCAACTTGCAAGGAGGATGAGATTGGAGAGGTTTTGATAATATTGGCTGATGAAGACACATGAGTTTGCTGTAAACAAACTCATGTGATCGCCGCAGCAGAATTGACATGTTATGACCGGCCTCCTGCATGCTGCACCACCCCTCGCCTGAATGTTCTGTGTTGCTGTGAATGCGTCCGATAGGAGAATGTCCTGCTGCGTTCTTTATTTACGATAAGCAATCTCTGGACAAAGCCCTGACCCCATTGTCCAGACATCTTCAGCAGTTCTAAATGATTCACTGAAAGACAGAATAGTCTGGATTATCTTCAATCGTCAAAAACCAGTACAGGTTGCTTGTCCATTTGTAAAGCCAGACCTATCAGTGCTGTGTCATTGCTTGAGAATGGTGTGGCTGCCCCCATTATCTTTCTGCCTTAAGAGCAAAATATGGCCAGGCTTGTTTGTATATCTTTAAACCAATCACAAATGTCCTGGTTGATGCATTGATTCTGCCTTTGTAAAATGGTGTGGGGGGGGGCCTGTTTTGGTGGAATATTTGCATATAGGAAGAGAATCTGTATTATTAAAAGTTAATGCCAAATATCAAAAACAGTCAAATATATGTCAGCTCTGTGATTGCATGATTCAAATTGTTGTCAAAATATTGTTCAGATGCTAGTGGGGGGGCTGCTGTTGTTGTTTCCTGTACTGAAGTAGATTTTAAAGATTGTGAAAGGAGAGCAGAATGTGAGACCTGAGGCCAATGATGTGCACATTCCTTCTCTCTGATGTTTATAATTTATCGTCTGCAGGTCCCCAGAAAAAGTGCCGGAACCCGAAGCTCCCCCTGAACTGCCGAGCACTGTGGAGGATGAAGAGGAGATGGCAGAGGAAGAGGATGACTCACTCATGGTTCCTCAGGTCAAAGTAGCAGAGGACGGCTCTCTCATCATTGATGAAGAGAGGTCGGTGCATTCCCTTCATTTTTATTGACCCCTTCATCTTTATTGACTTATCTTGATAACTAAAAATGCATCCAAACTGTCCTCGTAGATGTGAATTGTGATTTTAGAGATGATGGAACCAATTGGCTGTTTAATGATATCCTCTTTACCTGCATCTCAGCTTGACGGTGGAAGTCCAGCGAGCAAAAGGACCAAACCCAGCACAGGATCGAGATCCCATCTTTGAGCGTGGCTCAACGACAACGTACTCGAGCTTCAGGAGAAGCAGCTATTCAAAACCCTGGTCCAGTGAAGGTTGACATAAATAATATTAAAGATCCAGAATTACAGTACCTTTTTATAACAAAGCTTTTTCTCTGATGCCTTGTTCATTTGTTTTTAATTAGTTGAATATTTTGTTTTCGACAGAGACAGAAATGTTCTACCTGTCAGTCAGTATGGTGGGGACAGACTTCTCCATGATTTGCCAACTGTTTCCTCACAGAGCTCGATCAGAGATAAAGGTCAGAGATGTTTACTATGACCAGGCTATGACTACACACATACATACATACATGTTTTGTATAGTAGGACAAAGAAGAAGACAGTTTCAGTAAATTCATTCAAACTATTTAAACTGTATCTCAACTTCCAGAACAAATTCAAAAAAGAGGAGCGAGAGAATTCCTGGAGGATTGACAAGGCGTTTAGTAAGTATTCAGTAGCACTTTATTTCGCTGGCTTAATATGACATTAAATGAATGGCCCCTGTGTGTATTTTGATGCAATATTTACTGCCAGTTGTTTTGTAGGAGAGAGACGCAAGCTGGATATCGAGTATTTTTCTAAGCTCCTCGAGAAAATTTTGGAGGTTCAGCAAAACAGGAAGAAACTCAAGACACTTGTTAAGAAGAACTCCCCGAAGAATTCAAAGAGAAAGGCAAAGGGTATTTATCTTGTCTTTTTTTTTCCCCATATTTTATGCTCAGGGTTGTGGATTACAGTCTGGAGTACAGCAATATTCTCATTCCCTCTACAGGCAAAAAAGCTGAAAGCACCCTGAGTGATTTGGAGGAAGAAAATGAGGACGATGCCAATGAAGTTCCCAACCTGGAGGATGAGGATGAGGAGGAGGAGGAGGAGGAGGAGGGAGAGAAGGAGAAGGAGAATCTCTGTAATGAAGGAGGAACCCCTGTTTCCAAGCCTAAGAAACAACGCAAAAGAAAGGCTAAACAGGCAGCTGTGAATGAGGAAGCAAATGATAAGAAAAAGAAAACTGGTGAAAAGAGCAATGAACAAGGTACAGTAGCGTTTACTTATTTCAGGAAAATGTTCACGATTTCTAGATAACCCGGTAGAATTAAATAATAAATAATGCTTTGTAGATCCATGGGAGATGCCATACAGTTTTACCTAATTGGTTTAACAAGATTTGTAGAAATGCAATACAACAGGCGTTTTTGACTTCCAGGCTGATCAATGTAAGATCAAGGTAATGTGTGAGTTACAGAAGAATTTATAAAGACTACCGCATGGACCCGTTATTTATTCAGATTTTAGAGAAAATATACCATCCAGTTTGTTCCTATCTGATTCCACAGCAGAGTCAACTGACATTCCTCTTTTACTCCAAAATTAGCCGGTATACTTTTTTGATTCTTGTCATCCTGGGTCTTTACCCTCGGGGTTGAATGCACTTATTGTAAGTCGCTTTGGATAAAAGCTTCAGCTAAATGAAATGTAATGTAATATATATCCAAGTTTTTTGTAAACACAAGTGAAAACTAAAAAATAGAGTGTTAATTTTCCTTTATCAGTATATGAGTTTGTCTTTTAGTTTTTTCTGAGTCTGAGAAGCTCTCTCACGTCACTCTCTTGCCAAATTGGGGCTTTCACCTTGGTTTCTCATTTCCATCACTGTCAGAGCAGATAAAACCTCGGCCTAGTACAGAGTAATCTGACCCAGGAGTGAATGCCAATTTAAATTATTCCCATTGTAGACAAAAGCCAACCTTTGTTTGACATGGGGAAAATGCACATCTTGGTTGTCAATAGAAATGCCCCATCCCAGTCCAATTGGGCGCTACTCTGTCAGTCATTGTATCAAATATGCCTAATTTTAGAGAAATGGTTGTGATTGGCTCAACCACTCTCAGAATGGATGGGAATCATCATAAACTTGCTGATTGATCTGGTTTCCAGGCTATAGAAAGGGGCCATGCAGCCCCAGAAAGTAATTTGTGATTTTTAATATGCTCAGGTGAGGCCTGCATACCTGAAGACCCTGAAGCCACTCTTGCCGAAGACCAAACAACTCCAGCCATGTAAGTAAACTGTAAAAATGTTCCCTAAGTAAAGAATTTTTATGTATATTAAGATTGAATTTAAATTCATTGTTTTTTCCGAATAATTAGGTCTGAAAAGACTGAGAATGTGAATGCTTCCAAGGACACAGCGATCAAGCCAGCTAAACTTTCCAGAGGCAGAGCGCCAAAACCGCTACTGCCTTTGGGACGAAAGTGGAGTAAAAAGCTTCCACCAGACTCAACAAAGGCCAAAGATACTGCCTCAGATAAAGAAGACGAGAGTGTGACTGATGAAGCCTCGGAGGAGCAGGTTATTACCTCAGTTTCAGTTCACAGTCCTCACATTTTGCGACATTTTTTCTTAACTGTATCTCACAAAAAGCTATGTCAAACCTTTAGGTAAATCAAGATTCATCAGCTTTAAGAGAGGATGATAAGAGGAAGTCAGACGATGTTGACATTTCCTCTGAAGAAGAGGATGTCACTGCTCCCCCTCCGAAACCTACCAGGTACCTTAATGTCTTGAAAAACACTCTCATTCAAAACTGTAACCAGAAACACTGACATTCCCAACCCTCAAAGAAACTAATATCTAATAAAATAATGGAGTATCAATATTAGAAAATAATACTTGTTTACTGGTTTATAATTATTCTGACTATGTTTTGTAGGTATGGAAGAGTGCCCAAGCCCACCAACCTTCTGAATTACCCTGCCAAAGAAGAACCCACCTCTGCGTCCAATTCCTCCCCTGCCTCACCAGTGATGTCTGCTGCTTCTGCTGCCAAGCCTAAACCCAAATGCACAGCCAAGAGGGGACGGTCCTCAAAGCAACAATCAGCCCAACAGTCTAAAAAGCCCAAACTAGTCACGCTCAGGACCTCTCGGTCAGATTTCAGCGATGATGATGAAGAGCAGCAGGATCAGGAAGAGGTAGAGGAGGAGGAGTACCCTCTGTGTAGCCCCGGTGAGGACAGCACTGCCCCTGTGTTTGTGCCGGCCAGCCTGCGCTCCCCGCATCCAGTGATTTCAGAGGTGGAAGAGACTATGGAGGAGGTACGTGAAACTGTTTCCCTTTCACAGACATCTTGGACAGCTACCATTCATTTGATTTAATTTGACATAATTCATAAAACCCGCATTTTTGTATTGTTTTTTGCATCCGTGTCTCTTTGCGCATGGTTTTGCATTCCATAATTCACACCCTCCACTCTGACTCCCCCCATCCCATCCATAGCTTGATATTTTGGCCAATATGCCTGATGTGTTGGGCCTCTCCCAAGATGTACTGTGCCCTGATTCCTCATTCGAGCTGGCACACACTGACACAGGATCAGCTGAACCATGTGAACATCAGTTGGACCTGCTGGTTGTAAGTCTCTCAAGTCTAAAATGTATTGCCGCTGATATTAAATCATTAAACCCTGTTACAAAAAACTTTTTTAATTTTATCTATATTGATGAAATGCAATTTTATATTTCTTTTTTTGCAATGTTTGCCTTTTTCAGTTTTAATTTATGTATTTTTTTGTTGCTGGATCACTATGATATTATGAGTTATGACCTCATGTCAACGTTTTGTTTTAGCACACATTAAATGAAGAAACTGATTCTTCCAGCTTTTATATTTTATAATTTGCTAAGCTGGATGAACATATTGCAGCATTTTATTATCCGGATGTAATCAACTTTTTAAAGAAGGCTCATACAATGATCAATAATAATCACACTATTTGTTTCCTTTGCAGGACGTTATAGATTTCCTCTCTTCAGAACACCCAGAAGGTATGTTGAATAGGTAGTATGACTACTTGCCAGTGGATTACTCATCATTTAGTTTTATTTCATACATTTTTTGCGGTGTCTTTTCTTTCAGTAACTGAAGACGAGAGCTACAATGAAGCTGCTCAAACTCTGTTGACCATTGGCAACCTGACTCAACTCTCAGAACAGAGTCAAATCGTCACAGAAGACCACACAACAGGTAAGAGACCGATGCTACAAGATTTCCACGAGTGTTTTTAATTTTTTTAGTTCAGTGAATTTAATATGTGCCATTATCTTAAAATGCAGGGACAACATCAGTAAGTGCAGAAGAAATGGAGCAACACCAGGGAGATGCTGACCAAGAGGAAAACTGTGAAATTCATATCATGTTTGATCATGGAGACACAGAAATATCAGAAATGATTGCTACTGTGGAGCCACAACAAGGCACAACAGACAGTGGTGACGCTCCAATGGTTGAAGCCAGTGAGCAGTCGTGTGGTGGGCAGAAGACTGTGTCTTATACAGATTTTGGCCCTCAGCTACAGTCAAGTCCAGAGAGTGCAAAGAAACAGTCTCCACAGACCAGGAAAGGACGCTTGTCCAAGGTTAAACCCAAGCCTAACCTAGGCCGAGGCTCCAGGACTGAACAGCCCAAACCCCGACCAGATACATCAACAGAACAGACAGCGGGAGGGACCAACATAGAAGCTTCCAACATTCAAGTCACTGAATCACTGTCAGCTCCTGAAGAAACAACCCCGAAGATACTAGAAAATACTCCAACATCATCAATAGATGATGATTCCTCTACTAAAGTTAAACACACAGAAGAGATGCGTGTCACTCAGGACAGGTCAGGTGCAGCAGCATTAGACCAAAGTGCCTCAGAACACCAGAGTCACTGCTTTTCTGATGCCCAGTTGGAAACCAGAGACACAATATCAGATCAAAAGCTGAAGTCTCATGCTGAAATAATTCAGAGTTTCTCTAGTAATTTAGCAACATCTGAAACATCAGATTCTGTTCCAGTTCACGAAGGGAGTCAACATCCTGCTGCTTTCGTCACACCTGTAGACGATGTACCTGTCGGTCAGAAAGAAAAGAGTGAAGCTGCATCTACTAGCCAGATCAAGAGAGGGCGATCTCAAAAAGTCAAACCCAAACCAATCCTTGCACAGACATCAAGAACTGCTCGATCTAAACCCCAAACTACAAAAGCCACAGTACAGAAAGACGCCAGCCCAGCTCCAGACCCCCAAATCCATGAAAATACAAGAGAAGTTGAACCAGAAGCAACCAGCAGCACCTGTCCTGAAAACCCAAGTCAGAGCACTGGTCCTGCTGCAGCTTTGATACCATCATTTGATTTAGGCTCTACCCATACACCCGCAATAGAACTGTCTACAGCTGAGGAGAAAAGGACAGTAGGTGGATTGGATCAGAGTGTCTCACAAAACCAGATCCTCTCTGAACCTTGTAACAGAAACACAGGGTCAACATCTGGATCCACAGATGAAAAAATGGCAACATGTGATGATGCAACTGAAAGTAGGGACAACCCAGCTACATCTGTCACAGTAAAACAAGTTGGGCAAGACTGTGCACCAGTCAAAGAAAGCAGTGACCATCCTGCTTCATCTGTTACACCTGTAGACGCTGTAGCTGTCAGTCAGAAAGAAAAGAGTGAAGCTGCATCTTCTGGCCAGATCAAGAGAGGGCGATCTCAAAAAGTGAAACCCAAACCAATCCTAGCAGAGACATCAAGAACTGCTCGGATCCTCTCGGAACCCAGTAACAGAGAAACAGCGCCAACATCTGGATCCACAAATGAAAAAATGGCAACATGTGATGGAACAGCTGAGAGTAGTGATAACCTGGTAACATCTGACTCAGCTTTCACAAAATCACAAGTTGGGCAGGACTCAGCTCCAAAGATCAGTGACCATCCTGCCTCATCAGTTACACCTGTAGACGATGTACCTGTCAGTCAGAAAGAAGAGAGTGAAGCTGCATCGACTAGCCAAATCAAGAGAGGGCGATCTCAAAAGGTAAAACCCAAACCAATCCTAGCACAGACAACAAGAACTGCTCGATCTAAACCTCAAACCACAGAAGACTCAGAAAAATACTTCAGCCCGACTCCAGTCCCCAAAGTCAATGAAAAAACTAAAGAAGAATCAGAAGCAATCTGTGGCACCTCTGATGAAAAACCCAGTCACAGCACTGGTCCTGCATCAGTCTTGGTACCACTGTTTGATTTAGGTTCTGCTCTTACAGCCACACAGGAGCTGTCTACAACTGAGGAGAGAAGGACAGCTGATTCTCTTGTTGGTCAAGTGTACTTGCAAAACCAGAGCATTTCTGAAACCAGTTACATAAACACAGGGTCAACCTCTGGATCCACAGATGACACAATGGCTACTGGTGATGCAGCTTCAGTCCAAGAGAGCACTGACCACCCTGCTTCATTTGTTATAACTGAAGATTTACCAGTCAGTCAGAAAGAAGAGGGGCAAGTGGCATCAACCAGCCAGATCAGGAGAGGGAGAGCTCAAAAAATCAAACCTAAACCAAACCTAGCAGCGACATCAAGAACCGCTCGGTCCAAACTTCAAACCACAAAAGACCCTGTCATGCAGGTGCAGCTTGTGGAGACACCCTCCAGCCCAACTGTAAAGCCTCAATCCACTAAGAAGACAACAGCAGAGATGGAAGCTCCGCGAATTTGCAGCATCTCGCTTCCAATTCAAAGTACTGACACTGCTACGGTTTCTGTACCATCACTGGAATTATGCTCTACTCATAAACCCTCAGAGGAATCATATGCAACTATGGAACAACAGACAGAAGTTGGACTCAACTCAATCTTAAAAAGTTCAGAACCAAATGTACCCCATAGAAGACAACAGTTTTCCAAAGTCAAACCGAACTTAGGATCATCCACCAAAACCACACGGATAAAAGTGCAGCCAAAGACAATCATTGAACCCTCAGTTATGGACACCTCTTCAAATGTAGCATCAGAACCATCACCTGTGGACAATTCCCAAACAGAAGTGAAACTGATAGAGGAGGACTTAAAGGTCTGGACCTCCTCGCAGGGTCCGTTAAATACAGACCTCAGTTTGAACAAATCTGTGCCTGCAGAGTCGGAAAAGCCAGAGGCTACATCTTCTGATGGTATTGTCATGGCAACATCATGCGTTGCTGATAATCAGCCCTTGTTGCCAGACACAATCACTGAAGGTGAAATCAGGGAAGTGTCCACGTTTGAGAGGAAATCCACGGGTGGCAAAATGTCAAATAATGACAGCGTGGAGGCTGGACCTGCTTCACAAGTCCCGGATCCAATTACGGCCTCAGAGTCTCAGTCTCCAGAAGGTGGCTCCACAGAGTCTAAAATATCGTCGGTTTTGGCAACGAATGTCTTCTCCATAACAACCGTCCATCCAACTGAGAGCTATCCTCAGTCATGTCCAGAAAGTGACTCTGAAGTAAAAAGTCAAGATGCAGCCCAGCAATGTTCAGAAACAAGAGAAACTCATCAAACGTCAAAAGACAAAACTCAAACTGCCTCAAGGTAAGATATGAGTTCTTTATTCCTGATTCTATGAAAACGTTTTGTCCTTTAATCCAAATACTACTTTAAGCCTTGGAACGTCATGTAATATATTTAAAGTAGAAAGTTATCTTGTAACTGTTTACTTCCACTTATAGAACTGAGTTAGAACTCACAGACTCTTCCAAGTCTACAAAAAAAGGCCCTCAAAGTCGAAGAGGAAGGCTTATTATTCCCAAACCCAACCTGGGACGCAGCAGTCGGCCTCAACAACCCCAACAAGTCCGGTCCCCAGCACAAGCACAAGCAGGTTTGAAACTCTAAAAGAAAAGTTTTCTTGTCTCCAATAATGGTGAGCAGTTTTTTTTAGAATTACTGTCACTTATGGTTCTTCTGTTTTCACAGATACCGGTGCCCAATCAGAAAGTTTGGACGCTTCAGTTTCCCTTAACCCTGTGTCTGAACTCCCACCCGACATTCCAGATCCAATAGGGGGAGCTGTTGAATCACATAGTCACCAAGAGTCCTGCCCAAATGATGCTCAGTCCTTGCTGGGTTTGACGCAATTGATTCATCAGGAGAGTGACTCCCATTCAAATGATGCTGTTTCCTCTATGGGTTGTGTGACACAAGCAGTGGACAATTCTTCTCAAGTAAGATATTTATCAACATGTTGCCCAGGAGGCGTATCATGTGAGATTAGATGTATGATTGCAGTGTCCTTTGTCTTGAAATGCTTGTTATATTGGTATTGTCCAGATATTTAACATCATGCTAATGACACATGCTAAAAACGTTATTCTTATTGTATAATTGTATGATACAGATTCCTTACCATGCTTGTACTCTGCAGTTGACAATTTCTTACAGTGTTATGAATGCTGTATTTTAGTTTAACAGTATCCACTGTAATATAAAGAATGGTGCTTCTCACCAATCAGCCACATTTAGAGGCTGATTTATGCTGCCTCAACATATAAAAAGACATCTGTCTGTTTTACACAAAACGTCCTTGCCCTCATAGAGCTCCTCCATGCATTCAAGGGAATAGATCACATGAATACATCCACTAGAGGGCAGCGCAAAGTCACGAGTGTCTGACAACAACAAACATGGCAATGGTGGAAAAGGTTGTGTGGATCTCCTAAGAAAGAGGCATCTTCTGTTGATCCATGTGCCCAGGAAAAGTAGCATCATATAAATTCCTGTAGTTTCTTACCAACTTGCTTTGCTCAGAATATTCCGCTTTCGTCTTGCTTGAGCGATTGGCTCCACTGCCCCTCAGGATTTCCAGTGTAACTGCTCCATTTCGTCTCAATCCATAAGCTTACAGAAGACGTTTACAAGATGAATGCAGAGTATAGATAGAGGACTACATCTAAATCTGTTTACGTATCCAACAATGAGTTTTATAGCCTTAAGGAATTATCCTGAAATACTTTTCTCTGATTCCTTAAATCCTAGAACACGTCCACATTAGGCACGGAGGGGACCCAAAGTCATCCATGTCTCACAATATTCCCAGACTGTAAGTCAACCATGGATCACGTTCCACTCACATCAGATGATTTGTGTTGTGAAATGTGTGATCATTATGGTATTTGTGAAAACCTCTCTCCCCCTGCTCCTCAGTTACGTCCGAGCCGATGCCTCCAGGTTCAGATATACCGTTTTTCATCCTTTCACTGAGTGAAATCCCAGTCTGCTCCTCGGGGGAGCTGATGGACAGTGCAGCAGGGCACCTACCTTATCTTCAAGATGGAGATGCACCAATACAGCAGCTGAGGTTTGTGCAAACCTTTCTTCAGCTTTCTAACCAGGCAGACTTTCAGCCTGTTTTGTAAAGCGTATGGATCCTCAACCGTCCTTTTACTTCCCTGCAGTGTTCCTGGAGAGAGTCTGGCACCAGCGGATGACACATCTCTCTCTAATGTCCCTGTGTCAATGCGGCTGGAGGGTAGTAGTGAAATGGGCTTCCTCGGTGTAAAAGATGATGAGCAAGACTCGGCTGTACATAAAGTGAGTGAAGCTGAAAGGTCCCACTTGTGTTAAATGTCAATTGTTATCTCACATTTATTTTTACCCACACCAGGTCTCGGTCATGGAGAATCCAGAGGATCCACAGGGTAGAGTGATTTCATCATATATATATATTTTTTAACAAGTGGTTCATCTCATGTATCTGATTTTTAATGTTGATCTTGTGTGTTTTTTGGAACAGAGACAGTCCAGCCCCCCACATTACCAGAAATTGTAGAGAATAATGCCAAGACTGAAACCCACCTTGCCAAGAAGAGGATATCAGGAGCTGGAAGACGAGGTATGCAGGGGAAACACAAACTCTTCATAAACTCATCCCATGCACTCTTAAATGGACACGTGTATTTCATCATGTACTTGTCTCTCTTCAAACCAGCCAAAGTGCAGGTGAAGCCCAATACTACAAAGAAGACTCAAGCCAGTAAGACGGTTGCTGCGAACACCAACCAGGAGTCAGGCCTTCCCGGGCCTTCCACGCAGACAGAAGCCTCGGATGCAAAAACAACCGCAGGAAAGGTCGGTGTCGCTGAGCCTCAGGAGAGAAGTGGTGAGCATGGGGACATAGGAAAGGAGACTCTGTCGGTTGGGGAGAGTCCAGAGGATGGAAGTCCAAGAGCACAAACTAAGACAAAGACCAGAAGAATGATCACTCGGGCAAGGTGAGGAAAAGACATTTAAAATAGTTTAATTTAACAGAACTAATGAGTCTGTAGCACGTGAGCAGCTTTGCAAGGCTGTAATTAAATGTCAACATTAGAATGATAACACAACATTACATATCATTGACAATTGTTAATATTGATGTTTAACAGGTTATATTCCAGGGGTGTAACTCAACAGTATTTATCACAATATGATTTGATATAGATTATTTCGATAATGTTATGATGTTTGCTGATATCACAAAATCTGCCACAATACAATTTAATTCAGTATGATTTAGGGGCATGTGATTGTAACGGGACGATATTTCATGTCCATTTTACAAATTTACTTACATATCAACTCGAAAAAAGCAACTGAAATATGATTTGAGTTCAGTTTTGACTTTGATTCCATTTAAATTAAAACCATGTCGCCTTTTCTGAGCATTTCATTGCGTCTGTTTCAAGAGCCTTTCCACATCTCCTCTTTGTCTGTGGTTACGAAGGTGTGAATCGATGTTTATCAATGTTTGATTGTCTCCAGGAATTGGGTCATATATCCCAGTATTGGCCAAAATTAGATGTCCTCATGGTGATGCTGGACAGAGAACAACCATCATGATAATTCGACATGTCTGATGAGGATCATTTTTTAAAGTTTTTTCTTATTCTGACAGAAAACCAGATGATTTCCCTTCTTTCCTCTCGGACGCCAACACCAGCGATCCTCCTTGTGGCAAAGCAGCTTCCAAGGGCCCTAAGGTCCAAACTCCACGCACAGGAAAACACTCCACCTCGACACCTGCAGCTTCAACCTTCACTGTCGCTCCCTCACCTGGTCAGACAGAGCAGCCACAGAAACTCAGCCGTTCAACCTCTTCTACCACATCACCAGCACTGACCAATCCCAGCACGTCTCAGTGCACAGCTGAGGTAAGGAGGGCTACAGGCTACAGAGCTACGTGGCCAGTCATCTTTCTTCAGTGGAATTGTTACATTGATTACAGCTGATCCGTTATTCTTCTTTGTTGTAGGTTTCAGCTCCACAGCAAGGTGACTGTGTGGAGAGCAGCGCAACAGAGGTGGAGCCCACCAGTGTGTCTCAGTACTTCTTAAGTGATATTTTTACTGAAGTGGAGTAGGGATGAAAGGGGGAGTGAGAGGGAGGACCTGCCAGCGGCTCAGCCTTTTCTTCATTTTGTTGTGTAAAGTTATCTCTGTAAAGATTTATTTATAACTAAAAGGCTTTTCTTTTCCCTGTAGTGAAGTCAAGCTGAATTTACTATGTTTACAAAAACGTTTTCACTTTCACAAGCATTTTGAACGTTTAAACATTATACAATTGTATGTTTACAACATTTAACTGCATATAAAGATTCATCTCCACGTCCTCCCACTCCAGAAACAAAGCTAAAATGACCCGGATCTGAATGCCACCATCTTACAGAGAAATGAGCACTTGGACAGTCATCAGTGTGACAAGGATCACCTAAAATGACAGAAACCATCTTTTAGAAAAATGTGTTCCATTCAGGAGTTGCATCCTTTCGAGGACATGGTCTGAGATGGTCTCGTCTACAGAGGATTTCGGTGCACCAGCCCGTCCCGCCCTTACTTAGCAACAGAGCTGTAGTTGGACGTGAAAGTGTCAATGTCCCTCCGTGTTTTAACACATGAACTTGTTGAACTTGTTGAGTTGAAACATGATACTCAAGCATTGGACGTCTGGGTACCATAACCTCCACGAAAAACATTTTGTCACTGAAGCTCAATGAATCCTGGGACAGTTTCGGCCGGGAGTGATACACCCATTACTGCTTTGGATTCTCATTGTTAAGGATGCATTTGTTGGCAACATTTGAAGGAGCCTCCGAAGTGAGACAGTTTATCCGCGCCGCTGTGACACAAACGCTCTTCAAATGCAGCCTTCGAAGGATGCTGCCCCTGAGAGACGCACTGTTTGACTTTTATTTTGGTCCACGACCTATCCATCAAAGAGGAGACGGCAGCCAGCCACCAGGTGGTGATCAGGATGCTTTGGCTTCACTTTGTGGGAGCTGCAGTGTCGTCCATCTTTATTTACTGTCAATGGTTAACTTATTCAGTGTATATACTACTTGTGCTTGCCAAGATCTGTTGGTCAACTACATTGCAAACATCCGTACATAACCAGTTTGAGGGATAGAGGCGGCAGCTTTTTCTCAACAATTCATTGTGTTTCGAGCCTCACATTTCTCACTTTTTTTATTTACAGCTATAATAATGTAAATATTGTAGAATAACAAAGAGTTCTTTAAATGTTTCTCCATAATGCTTTCCATACCACAACATGGGTGACACGACTGGATTAGGTGACAGTGTACAGCTGTACATTTAAATGCGCTACGTTTTTAATGTTTATGCGCATGTGTATTTTTGTAATGTTTTAATTTATTTTTATCTCAAACAATTTTGTCTTCGTATTTGATTTAAAAAGAAAAAAAGTGTAGCTTAAAACTTATTTCATTTAGAAAACTCTAGACAATGGATACAGAATGCAATTGCATTAATATATCCCCATTCTGAGCAGAGGTAGTCAAACTTTTTTAGTAATGACAAGTTACTTTGTAATATTGTGAGGTCATTACACACAGCGTTCAAAGTGCTTTTAATACTTGAATCAAAACACCGTGTCCTTAAATATTTCATTAAGAAATTGAAAGTAAAAGATTGATTTTTATAGCATGTGAATAAAACATTCTTCCACCACCACTGGAGTGAGAGTTTACTGTGATGCACTAGCAATATTCAGAAAATACTACTCGTATATAATACTATTGTAGACAGTATTGTGTATCGTATTTCTAAGATGATGATCACTTTGAGCTGTAGAACATGCTGCAGTTTTTGAAGACTGATTGTCAGTTGTGACCTGTTGTCACGGGGCTCACGTGAAAGGCTGACGTCACTCGAATGTTTTAATGATTCTGCTTTGAATGTTCACAACACCGCTTACGTGCTGGTTGTGCACCACATGAGGGATTTACACTCTGAGGGTTCAAGCTATTGCACCATACAATAACCTAATCGGATTCACGCCGTCACACCTCATGACCTCAGAAGCCCTCAGACACCATCACTTTATATGCTATAATCAAAATGTACTTTAATCTTTTACCGTTAAACTCTGTGTGAATCACTATATGTTTAACATTCACCGGGGCCAGTGATGGAGCTGCGGGACTGAGACACATTAAGGTCTGAGACTCCTCTAATCCCTCCTGCTGCAACCTCTTGTGGTGAAGCTTAAGACCGTTTTTTGATCTGTGTGTTGAGTAACTAGCGGCTCCGTCTGCAGGTCCACTCTTAACGCTTGTAGTCAGCTGTAGGATTAGTCAGTCCGCTCACTGCACCGCCTGCTGACTGTTCAGGGACTGGAGCCGACCTCCGAGGCACAGTGGAGAAGGAACATGAATGAAATCACTCAGGTCAGTGAAAAGAGATTTGCTTTCCCCTGTTTTGTATTTCTGATTAATATGAGCATTGTGCTCCAGTATAGAAATTCATTCTGGTGATGTCTGGAATAAAACTCAACATTATTCAGAGCTACGAGGTACATGTCAGATAACTGATCTTTGCATTGATGTGATTATGATTCCAATTCACTGAATTCTCTGTTTATGTGGGAAAAAAAACGTCTTGTAAAACATGTTTTTGCATATTTAACAACTAATATTAACTTCTTAATCTGAATTGTTGTTAATTTCTACAATAATGAAAAAAGAAAGAAACCAAAAATTAAATAAATTAAAGGTCAAAAGTAAAGCATAGGTTTTTGGTAATTGCTAATTCTTCGGGGAACTTCATAACAAAGACACAACACAGTATCGAGGCTTAAGCTCTGAATACTTCACTGAATTATGTAACAACCCTCTGATCCCTGAAGCTGAACTTCGACTCACGTGTGCTGTTTGGCTCTTTAATACATGGTAAGCCCCAAAACACTGTGTCCAAGTTTATAGGATCCACAAACAAATAGCACACTATCTAATGATATCCGCAGTGAAACATTTGCGCGACATTCATGTTCAGGCTGTGTTTATCATTTTAAAGTTTTCTTCCCAACTCTGCTGAGCAGCGTTGGGTCCCTTGGAAGGTGCAAAATCAATTCGACCTATTATTATTATTATGAAACTTTTATAGTCATCACATTTGAAAAGATTCAGAGGCTTACAACAGTTTGTGTACAAGACATAGTTCACTCATTTTGAAACATGCTACGATAAAGATAATCAGCAAAAAGATTCCACACTTACGCGGTCTTTGAAATCGTTTTTCCATCGCTCCGATTTCATTCTTGCTCACTTTATATCGTCAGAATGATGACGTAAGCCCCTTTGATCGATTGATTGATCTCCATCCAACTCTCCTGTAAGACAGCTGGGTTGTGTCCAGGGATTTAATTTATTGAACTTATTCCAGTGTGGTAAACTCTAATGTAACCTACACCAGTTCTGAGTTCTCGTAACCGTGCTGGCTCAGGATGTTCAAACCTACGTGCCAAACCATTCAGGAGCTGTCGACTTATTTAAGTCTGGACCAAAGTTCTGGATCAACTGACAGTCACTGACATCCCTATAGGTCTACAGTGCTGTAGCCTGGGCTAAGAATGCAATGTGTCCATGCTCTGACACCTTAACTGTTTGGGTCCTGAAGGCCTGATAAACCTAACTACCATCCTCAGGACACTTTGAGCTTCCTGTTTAGTTACAATAATATCTTTTTCCAGGACAAGGAGTTGCTAAGGCACATTGAGAGGGAGGTGCGGATGCGGGAGGGTGCCAGTAAGCTGCTGGCCGCCTGTTCCCGAAGAGAGCAGGCCCTGGAGGCCTCAAAGAGCCTGCTGGCCTGCAACGCCCGCATCCTGGCCCTGCTCAGCCAACTGCAGAAGAGGAGGAAAGCTCAAATCCTACGGGGAGT
Organism: Platichthys flesus; assembly: GCF_949316205.1. NCBI lineage: Eukaryota > Metazoa > Chordata > Actinopteri > Pleuronectiformes > Pleuronectidae > Platichthys > Platichthys flesus. The sequence goes on along the minus strand of NC_084963.1, from coordinate 15,935,844 downwards.
AGGACGCAGGTCAGATGGCGCACAAAACTGTATGCATGGGTAAATACTGTGGAAAATCGATTGGTGGGTGTAAAGGGAGGTTATACAGGTAAACAGGTATGTGAGGTGATTGTGGATATTGTTATGTCTGCTATCAGCCACTAGAGGGCAGACATTTGTCAATATTATACATTAGAAGTGGGGGTTTACCAAATTAATTAGCCTATAATTTATATGTAACATTACACATGTGCATGCAGAATCCACAAAGGTGTATGTGTGTAGTGAGACTTACTCCATGTTATTTCCCCTGACTGTTTGTGTGGGTGGTTGATCAGTGATCTTTACCTGCAGGTCATCTGAAGACGCAGTGCCGTGCACCGGAAAAGTAGCCCTTTCAGGTGAGTGGGAGCAAAAGCATCTTCCAACAAATGGACAAAAATAACTGATGTTCTTATCTCCTAACTACAATTTTCACTCTGCAGACCTTCGGGTCCCGCTCATGTGGAAAGACTCAGAGTACTTCAAAAACAAAGGAGGTGAGTCAGAACTCAATGATGTGAATTTCTGAAATCAATTTAAATATAAGAGATTAAAAAGTTAACGATAAAAACTTTAAATCGATCCTGTGACAAACGCAGCAGTTTTTTGGACGAGTTGCAGGCGTTGAATAGACGACTGGTCTGGACCCACGTAGAGAGGATTGCAGTAGTGAAGTCGAGAGGTTATGAAAGCATGGATCAACCTCTCTAGATCTTTTAGTGGGATATAGGTCTTGACATGAGTCTCAGCTTAAAGGACAGAGGAAATCTGCTAGTTTGAGTAACTTTAAGTTCATACATGATTTGATGTCATTTGGGCAGTCAAACAGGGGCTGAAGTCTACCTACATACGTGAATATCAACGATTTTTACTGAATATATTTGGAGATTTTTCAAAGTAAAGTGCAACATTTTCACTGTTTACAATTTTTCATAGGAAAGTCCAACATATTCACTGTGGAATAGATCATTTCAGGATACTGAAATGTCTAGCTAATTTAAGTGTCTCCTTTTTGAGTTTTTTTTTTTCTGGTGTATTGGGGATGATTTTGCTGTAGGTAAAAAACAGTTACAGAACCCGGACGGTAGATGGCGACACAAAGCCACACAGCTCATGATCTCGCCATTCTCTCTCCCCATTGCAAACTCACTCAAAGCAACACGTACTCCAATTACTTAATCTGATTCCTGAACCTCAGTGTGACCGTGGATGAAGACGATCTTTTTCCATTCATCAGGTCACATCACTGTCGCTCTGAACCCCTGGCATGGCAGGTTTTTATTTTACTGCTGGAGATAAGAGCAACTTAAACGAACACAGCCCGTCAATTTAGAAAATTATAAATAGCGAAAAGCCCACAAAGGTTATTTTGCATTGAATTCCTGCTTAAAGATCCATTTCAAATAAAACACTGAACCTTAACAAAATCACAATTTAGGCCTTCAGAGTTAATTGCATTGACAGTACTGGAAAGACAGTATTGTGAATAAAGGCATTACTACTGCGTAAGATTCACTCCTCAGGTTTGTATTCTATTAAATGAAGGACGACTATAAAGCTTAGGAAGCGCTTACGCTACCCCATTGTCCAAAACAATTAAAAATGAGACCGGGAGCAGCCAATGAAAACCATGTTTCAGTGAGTTCACCTCAGACTGTTAACAGCCGCAAAACAAAACCTTTTTTGTTCCTAGCTGCATTAAAGGAGCCTGTTGTCTATAATTCCAGTTGTAACACAGCAGAGAAACCTCAAAGTCCTGCTGAAAATGGAGCATTTTACCAGGTCTGGAAGTATTTTAACCTGGACTGAAGCATCTCGAACGACAAAAGGTTGGACCAATAAAATCCGGCTTCTTCCAAAGAGCAGTCATTTCGTTGACCTGTACACAACCTTCCACTAAGTTTCCTGGTAATCCGTCCAGTAGTTTTTGTGCAATGTTGCTGAAAAAAAAACAGTTCATGCAGACTGGTCCTTAATATCACTATAATGCAAAGTCTCTTTTTCTGGACATCATGGAATCTTTTTTTTAAATCTTTATCACCAGCCCTGACTTCAATGAATGAAAATTATTACAGCAAATATCTTTTGGGTAATTTTTTCGCCTTGTCCTCTTCATCTTCGTTTGCAGAGCTGCATCGCTGTGCCGTGTTCTGCCTGCTTCAGTGTGGCACAGAGATCTATGACACCGGCCTAGTGATGGTGGACAGGACCTTAACTGACATCTGCTTTGAAGACACGATCGTATTGTATGTCACATTCACTGGGAACTTCTTAGAGTTTCAGACTTTTTACATGTGATGCAGAAAATGTCTCCCCTCCGCTCTCTGTGTTTGTATGAGCAGCACTGAGGTGGATCCAGGCTTCCATATTCGTGTTGAGCTCTACAGCTGTTGTGTGGTGGAGGATTTCTCCCCCGGGGCTCTAGGACCCAGGAGAGTGAGCCGTCTGGGGGGCTCTCTGGGATGCTCCTCTGGGAAGAAGATCCGTGCTGCGTTCGAGTCTGCAGCTGTTTGTGGGTCTGCTTCCAGTGGAGGAGGCGTACACCAGGGGTACTCGTCGCCACTTTTATCCACTCATCTGTCTAAACTGTGAGGTTTGACAATTTCCCCTCAGAGCCACATTACAGAGGAATGGTTTGATGGATGAGATTTACTCACACAAAATTTTTTAATTAGATTTGTCCCACTGCTTTCTGCCTGAAGGGGCCCAAAGTACAACCTGCTGGCTCACACCACACTGAGAATCGAACATGTGCAGGAGGGTTTCAAGACCCATGATTTGTCCTTGGCGGCAGCGGGTGAGTTAAACAACCTCTCCTCTTCTCCTCCACTACTTTACTCTTCTTTTACTTTCATGTCTCCTCTCTCCTTCTCATCTCTTCCCTTTTTCTCTCCTCTGCACTTATTATAATTACGCCGTTGTTTCCTATCCTTGAGCTGATCGCCATCTCTTCTTGTCTCCTCTACTCCCCTCTCCTTTTTTCTTGTCTCCTCTGTTCTTCTCATCTCCTCTCTTTTTTATCTCCTCTACACTTAAATTACCTTTATTTCCTCTCCTTTAGCTCATCTCTCTCTCTTCTCCTTTCTCTTGTCTCTTCTCACCCACTTATCTCCTCTATAATTAGTCTCCTCTTCTCTTACCCTCTTGTATTTTCCCTGTTACAAATCCTTTCTCTCCTCTCCTCTCCTCTCCTCTCCTCTCCTGAAAGTCAATCCTTAAATCTGTGTTCTTTCCAGAGGACAGTCCATACTGGTTGCCCCTCTATGGAAATATGTGCTGCCGCTTGGTTGCTCAGCCTCTGTGCATGATTCAACCAGTCATACTTGGTCAACTGGATGTTAAGGTGACTACATTTTCTTTATATTTTCCCATCTGCTGATGTATTAGTGAACACTCACTCACAGTGTAACTTGTTATCCCGGCTCTCATTCAGCTTGGAGAGGACCTTGATTGCTGGGAAAACCTCTATGGGGTCCTCAGGGGACAAAGTCTCCTTTGCTATCAGAGTGGAGAAGAGCCGGAGTCCGAGGAGAAGCCATTACTTGTGATCCCCATCAGAAAGGTTGGTTCTGAACGAGCAGCACCTCATGAATAAAGAGAAGACATAACATGCTGAGGCCACCAGAGTGCACTTGTGAATTAATTAAGGATTTCCTTAATAGACGCTCACCATTGTAGTGGTGAGCGTCTAGAGATTGGAACATTGTTCATATTTAAACCAGATTTATTTATCTTTCTGTTACATAAGTTTAAAATAATCAAGTGGTGCTTTTTGACCATCAAACCATTCCATCATATTCTTTAAGGGTCTCAGGGAAACTGGAGCCCTTTTTTAGGGGACAGAGTTCAAGCATGAGAGGACTTGCTGGATCTTTGACCAAAAAATGAAATAAATGACTACTCTTAAGTAATAATTCCTCATTAAAATGTCTAAACAGTACCAGACCTATGTTATATATTTTATTGACATTTTTATTTACACACTCCAAAATGTTTACAACAATGTTTAAACCCGGAGAAATCCACAAATTGGATTCAAGTTACATTTTGGTCGTTTATGGCATCATATCCACTTCACTTGTGGCTTTGCGTGTCTCGGCTAATACTTCAGGTGCAAACGATGTAGGACTAGTTGTTTTGCTATTGTTTTGATTGAGAGACCCCTAGTGGCATATTGTACATATAACAACAAAACAACATTACAAATAGGGTGGTGGAAAGTAAATTGACTCAGTCAAATACTTCCCAATGAGAAATACTGTACTTTTTCCTTTTATATTTATTAGTGCTGTCAGTTTAACGCGTTATTAACAGCGTTAACGCAAACCCATTTTAACGCCGTCAATTTTTTTATCGCGAGATTAACGCAGAGCTGCCATCTCTCACGCTTTTGCATGTTGGTGGGTTACTAAATCACAATAATTTTTTAAAACATCATCGTATTAGGCCGTCATGAAGTACAAGAAGCGGGCGAGTGTGTGTGTGGTTCCAGATAGCACACCGTAGCCCCGCCCCTGCCCCGGCGCACTCACATTGTATAAGTTTCAGAAATACAAGGCATTGTTATAGATCATGTTGTACAGCTGAATTTGTGGAGTAGTGCGAAAAGAGCTCACTTATTATTAATCCAAAGAAGACAAAAGATATCATTTCTTGAACTCATATTCTCCACCGATTATTGTCCAAAGCCCTCAAATAAGAGACTTTTCCTCCAACAAATAGTTTGGGATCTATGTGGATGCTGCTTTAACATAGAGTTCACATATAGACAACTTTGAAAACTATAAGGTCACTTAGAGCAAACAAACACATTATGTTTTTGTTTTTTTTATCTTAGTGCTACACAACATCGAATCAGTATCTCCTCAAAGATGTGGGTCGACTTGATTCAAGCTTTCAAGCAGTATCCACCTCAACAATGTTGACACATCTGACCCATGTCATGTTCTGCCATCCAACCACTTTACAAGATACACATGTTTTATTGGGGCCTCGCATATGTTTCATTCCGTCTGCAGTGAACAACGCATTTGAAACATGTTGAACATGTTGAACACTAATCTTTTAGGTAATTACACCTGTCATTCATATAAAACTTCATGGCTGAGAAGTAATTATACTTTTTGTTGAGGCCTAGGTCTAAGCACGAACAGAATTCAAGCAACTTCCTTCTGTTAAAGACGTTGGATCACCTTTATTTATTTGACTGTTTATTAATCACTATATACTGCATTACTGATATGTTGTGGGGGGTTCATACGCACCCTCCTTCAACACGATGTCTCAAGAATGCCTCCAAAGATAAGTATTCAAATTTGCTACAAAGCCAATTCAGTTGGAGTCAGATATGCAGTGATTACAATTTCATGCTCAAAGGTCCAATGTCAAGGTTATGGTGACATTGCAAGCCCCCTGTGATTTAAGCCCTGTGAAAGCATTATCTTAAGAACACCTCAAGAGAATCCTTTCAAAATATCCACTCGATTTTTATGGTCAAAGGTCAAGGTCACGTGACCTCAGAGAACACCCTTTTGTCTTCGTGAACGTGATGTCGCAATTTCTTTTGACCAGTTTTCACTTGGACTCAAAGAGGGGCTGATTGGATTGGTCAAAGGTTATTGTATATTATTGCGAATGTAATATTACAGGAACACCTGAAGGAACCAAAACTGCTGGTTGGCTGAGGCATACAACAACAGAGCACTTATTCTAGTTTTGTAAAATGTACTATTGCATTTTTATTGTTTTTTATTGTTAAAGTGTTTATTGCAAAAGTGTCAGTTGTAGATTTACTCTGAGCTCCTGTTAAACTCCATTTTAAACTGTTGGATTATTCGGTCTATAAACATGAAAGCTGCTGATATCTGAGTGTATATCTGGGCTAACTGTCCTATTGTGGCTACATGTACAGTAATGTCTTAGATATGCGAATGAAACCACAACAACACTGACTCACTCCGACACTTTCCATGTTTCTGTTTTCTTATTTCTGTCAGGATACGCTTGTCTGTGCGTTGGAGAGAGATGCTGTTCATACCCAGAGAATACACATGACTACACAGTGTCAAGGAGAGGATGTATCCTACACACTGACCATGCACGTACCTGAAGACACGCAGCGCTGGAGCGAGGCCCTGGTGCAACACATCTACAACATAAGTGAGACCTGGTTGAACAACAGCACAAATGTTTATTTTGGCTCGTGACAGCACTTATACATTCATTTTTCCACATGTACTGAAAACCTGATGCTCACACTGGGTCTTTCATCAGGGCAGGGTTTAATTTACAGTGTAACATGAGGTTTATTTTTGTTCCCTTATTTTATTTAAAAAGTTTTATGTGTGAATTTAGGCAGCAGGGCCAAGTAATCATCTTTGATTGTCTTCTTTAATTGGAGTAACTAGATTATGCTTTGACAGCATGCAGAGTGTTCTGACAAGCACACAAAAAACGTTGGCACCTTTGTTATACTGGCAAACACTCGTACTTCAGCCAAGTTTCCACAGCCGGGTATTATTATAAAAAGAAGCCAGCTGAAGGTTGTCTTTGTTCTTCATCTGCATTGAAATGCATATGTACAGTTCAATAGTTCATGCCTTCGCAGTTATCCACAGTGATCCATATTGTCCCCCAAAGCACACAACACACCACACTGCTGACACCTGTTCTGTTGCTGAGACATGACCTGAGTTGGCAGCAGTTTTCACTTAAATATGTGGGTAGGTTTTTGAGACTGCGGACAAAAGACGACGGATGAAAAAACGGACTGAAACCATAAACTCTTAACGTTCAATAAAGAAATACAACTTCATAACTGACGGTCAGGAATTTTGATTCAACATTCTATATCAGTATGGAGCAGATTTTAGGAAATGCTTTGCTTTATTCATGGCTTTTTTTGACAAACCACAGTGACATCCTGGATGCTTGTGAAAACCCTTGTTGACATGAGAGCGGTATCAGTCTTCATATCAAGCTCAAGACAAGCAAAGAAGAGCCAAATACAAACACACACATTAAGACAAACACGCTTCTGAAATCCTTTGAGAAATACTTGAACATTAATCGTTTCTTTCACAATAAAAAGTATTTCACGATAAACCACCTTTTTATTTTTGCAGGGGATGTGGAATCTTACGCCACATGTTTCTATATGACCCCAGGAGAAGTTGCATACCGTACATCTTAACCTAATTTGTCTCGGTCTTGAATTGTATAATGTGTTGCAGAACGTAAAACAACATGTAACTGCAGATTCTCGCAAGACAACATTCTTACATGTTTTGTCTGTGGTGCAGTGTGGAATGTCACAAAGAAAATATTTGTCGTCACGTCTCCCCGAAATCATTTTTATTATTTAGCACTTCCTGATCCGCTCTCCACGAAACCAGAATTTAATTATGTCTCTCTCTCTATCTGTCCAACCATGCAGTCTGTCTCTGTGCTGGTAAAAAGTTTACACACGTGTGACACAGTCGTGTGGAATTGCTAAGATGAAATCTCTGAAGTCAGTTTCTATGTATTGCAGTATTAACTTACAATATTTATATGTATTTAAGATGTGTGACATCAAGCCATGTGGCGGAATAAAACCAAATCTACATAGAGGAAACTAAAGGTTAAGGGGAGTATGTGACATTTTGACATTTCAGCTAGAAACATTATCTTCTTGTGCTACAATCTGACATAGCTACAACATAAGGTAACATTTAGCGCCCTAGGCATCATTACACGATGTGTTGATTACTTTATTTGATTCAGGTTTTTACAAACTTTGACACTGACAAACTGGCCTGTCATCCCCAGGTTCATCACCTTTTTGTGACCCCTGGATACTCAGATATCTGTCTCACTTCAGACGCATGTTTTGTCCATCGTCCAAGTGCAATTGCAAAGATTTCTATTTGCCCTACATACCACCAACCTGTCGACTGACGTACAATCAGTCATTGCTGTATCACCCTGCCTCATGTTCCCACTCCCTCGCTGACCTTCGCTCACTTTAGACATTTTGTGATTTTGTGACAAATTTCACCATCACTAATCAGAGGTTATTAGGGTCTGAACAGTATTGAAGTTTAGTTTTTCAGTGTGTGATACGCTCTAGAGTTTATGAGGCATGTATTTAAATGCGTTGAAAAAAAGTCCAACATTTTGCACGCACACAGTTCACCTGCCACACACAACACGAGACGTGACATGGAGCTCATAGCCAGGGCATGTTAAAGTGACACACACACACACACACACACACACACACACACACACACACAAATACGCACACACACACCTACACCTACAGACAGGTGTGTGTGTACACCATCATTGCTGCAGAAGAAGCAACGCCCCATTTATCCAGGAACATTAATATGAATTCAGCTGGTGTGAGAGATTAGATAGGAGCTGAGAAGCATAGTCTCTTGTTGACCGGTGGAACCTCCTGGATACTGTAATGGCTTTAATCAGCTCTCACCACACACGCCTTAGTACCTTCATGTGGAGAGCATCAAAATAATAAATAAAAACCATCACATTTGATGTAAAATTTGTCGGGGGGGGGGGGGGGGGGCAGATTGTTCGTACATTCCGTACAACCAATCATCCATCTAGCTGTAGAAACATTGTAATATGTTTATTAGACTTTTAAGACTTTTTTATATCTTGTAAGGTAGCCTGTAACCCTAAATTGTGCTGAAGACCTTCCCGCAGCATGGTTTAGGCTACCCATACTAGCAGGATCCTATAGGAATTGGTATTCAAAGACAGTCGCCAATTGGTATGAAAGCAGCTCAACAAAAAATACCCAAACAGTAAGCTAGAGTGGGGACAGAAGACAACTCACTAACAGTCCACACGGCTAATGACCATCGAATGGAAATGACAAAGAGGAAGACAAGCACAAATCAAGAACCTCACACGACAGATTCAGACAAGAAGGCCCAGCTGTGTCCCTGTGGCTTAAGGAAAATAACACTGGCAAAGGACCTAAAAATAAACCAAGGAAAGAAGAGGTGCTTGATCGAATAAGAGCAGGGATCAAGCATTAATCAGTACTTTCAGTCTATTCAGCCAGGCCTACTCAGCCAGGATAACCAACAAGGGCGAAGAAACCTTTACAAAACAAGCCAAAGGTAAACTGGCCTGGAGCATCAGAAAAAGCTAAATGGGAGGCCATAAAAGCAGATCTAAGCACTGTCCTGGAAAAGATAAAGGAAGAGTTGAGACAAAACTCGAAAGGATGGGTAACGTCATCTATGACTATGGAGCGGAACATTTTGTAATGACACAGAAAGAACGGATCACACAACGAAGGAAACCAAGTCCAGAAGGCAGCTGGCAATAGAATGCCTAGTACAAGAGATGAGGCAACTTAAAAAGCAGTGGAAGAAAGCATCAGAGGAACAGAAGGAGGGAATGAACATTCGGCAGGAGAACATCAAGAACTGAGTGACAACCGTAAGACAACAAGAGCGCCTAACTACAGCCAGGAAAAGAAAATAGCTTTTTTTAAAGACCCCTTCAAGGTCGTGAAATATCTCTTGACCACAAAGAAGGGAGGAACCCTGAGCCCCTCAAAGCAGGACGCAGAGAAGCAACTGGAAAGAACAAACTCTGACCCAAAAAGTAATGATCCGATAGCTATTCTAATATCCCACCCATTGAGCTGCCAGTACACTCAATGGATGTAAGTCCTTCGAAAAGGAAAGAAGTGGAGAACACAGTGAGGGCATCATCAGCCCCAGGCCTGAACATTGTCCAGTCCAGGGTATACAAAAATGTTCCTGATGTTCTACGCTTCTTGTGGAAATTATTGAGAGTGGCATGGGTGAAGCAAACAATACCCAAAGCTTGGCGCTGAGCTGGAGGAGTACTGATACCAAAAGCGGAGGAATCCTCAAACATCTGCCAAATTTTGATCCATCAGTCTTCTCACTTTAGGATGCAAAATCTTCTATAGCGTCATAGTCCAAAGGCTGACAAGCTATCTTGTGAGAAACAAGCTGCTGGAAACATGGGTCCAAGAACAAAGTTATTGAGGTAGTGCAGTAGATCTACTAAGTGGGCCACATGGCTCTCATAGTACTACCTTACAAGCCAGTAGCCAGTCAGATTTACCTTTAGCTTCAGCGTCCTCTCAAGTTCGGCATGTATCATAGATTATAACCCCAGTATGTCCCTTACATCTGCTGGTGGCCACTAACACCTGCTTACATCTACTGGTAGTTGGTAACCTGAATTGTGCAGAAGACCTTTATTTTCAATAAGGTGTCCTCGGGTGTTAAGACCCCATGAAACTAAATTGATGGATACATTTCCTAGTAGGTATATTTAGGAGAATCATATCAGGTTACAGAGCAACTATAACTTTAGTGTATACAGGCCACTATACAGCAGGTTACTTTATTTAGTTGTCTTGTCTGTCTGTCTGCAGTCGTGTTTTGGATGTCTTAGCCAGCAGTGCCTCGATCCCTTAGGCTCTAAAGGCCTGTGCAGTTCTTTTATTTCGCCTTGCGTCATGATTAGAGAAGCTATTTGTTTGAAAACTGTTTCAGATGCTTCACTGTTGTTAATCTAACTGCATGGATAATCTTACCGTACACACCCAAAGCAATAATAAACAATGGTCTGTTTTACGAATATCAATTAAGTGTGTTTGACTTTTTTTTTATGCAAGAGACATACTTAGATACACACCCTTTGTGCCAAGGGTGTGTCTCTAAAGAACAAGCCTGTTAATGCTAAATGAATGAAATACTTTGCACCTTGGGGCTATTATTGTACATATAGGGAGTATTTTGGAATCGAATGGAGTCGAATGTTCTATAATGTAATCATTTGTCTTATAAAAATGAATTTAGAAAGTATTTCCAAACTTATTTTGTTGTGTCTTTTGGTTAACATTCGAGGAACATGTTGGAGTGTTTCTCTGAATCTGTAATGACAGCAGTATCTGCAGTATCTGTAATGACAGCAGTATCGTAAACAAGTGCTTGTCTGCGCACTTGTCATTTAACTTTGTAGAGAAATGATGAAGTACACTGATATTCAGGCCTTTACAAATGCACATTGACAAAAACGTGGGAGTTAATTCTTGCTATTTTTGTCCTTTGTATACATATCTTACATTGCATGATAGTGAATACAGTTCCCAGTGTATGGGAGCCTTATTTAGATTTATTATCATCCCTTCAACTGTGTTGAGGATATGTTTAAATGTACAGCTGTCTGTGTGCACCATTTTTTCAGGGATTATAGTTTATCCTGTGAAGTTAAAGAATCTGCTCAAAGTTCCAGCAGTTTTTAAGGTTAATGTTACTCAGACACGATCCCAAGGAAAACCGAAATAATTATCGTGCAGCAAAAGGTAAATTTCAATACGTGGAACGGTTTGTCGTGATATGTTATATAATATATCACCTCATTAATTAATATCACAGAATCTTAGACTTTACTAATTCTTGGGATTCGACCAGCTTGCAAATCATGTAAACACAATGTGACAGTTTAATGGAGTCAGAGAGAAGCAGGTTGTAAATCAATTGATGACAAAAGTTTTTTTAAGTCTCATGTGTTTTGAATCACCGCTCACACTGTTTGTTGCAGGCCAGTGGAGGCAGTGTTGTCATCACCTCATGAAGATTGAAATGCCGAGCCCAAGGAAATCCATCGTGGTGAGGCAGGGATCGCTATACCATGAAATAGGTAGTGTAACACAAGCAGAGTGATGCTTGACATATTCTCACACTGGCACCTCCCATCAAACGAAGTCCTAAGGGCCTTTACCAGCAGTTCCGCCTGTCAAATTTTATGTGTTTTACAGTTTCACATTCGTGTGAATTTAAAATTAAACTGCATAAATATTGATATCAGGGTGCAGTTAGTTGTCTATCAAAATGTGGTTAACTTACACCTGAACAACTCTTCACTATGCTAGTCAGACATCCTAATAAAACTTCAAATGAAATTTGTGCAGGCTTTGTCTTCCCCTGCAGAAAGCAGGAGTGATGCCTGGCAAGAAAGTCGACGGACAGGTTTAAGCAAATCACAGGATCTAAAAGCTATAAATGGCTCAACAACAACCTGGGAGAATAGGGCAGATGCTGCAGACGTTAATACAGGTTAACAAAAACATAGCTTGGCAAAGATAGCTTGAGAAATGAAAACGGTCAGAAGGAAGAGACGGCAATCTATGCAGTAAATCTAGTGATGTTTCTCAGAATCCCCTATAATCAGTAATCAACTTTGACATTCAAGTCAAAAAGTATTATTTGAAATACTCGATGAAGAGTTTGACATGATGTGTTTTACAATCAAATTAAGTGATTCAAATGATTTTTCTTTTTCTTTTCTTTTATCTAAGTGACACCCTCGTCTCCCGGAGACGGTCTCGTGGCCCCTGATTTATCTTTAGAGATCCGCACTTTGCTCTCTTCCTACTACAAGGAAAGGTAGGCTTTCATTCACAGAGCACTTTTCTTTCAGCATTCGTACATGAACATCTGCATGAACTTGGCAGTATGATTTACACGCCAACCTCACCTTCTCATTATAACACACATAGTTGACTGTAATAACTTGTTTGTTGTGTTACTCTAACAAGGTTAGCATCACAACATCTATTGTGGAAATAGTGAGGGATTGCCCTGAAAATAACTCTAAAAGTGAAATATCATAACTCAAATTCATTGTGTTATGGAACACACTGGCTAAAGTTAGCTTTTTCCGAGATACAATTAGCAAAAATAGAGGTAATGCTGGATAATCTGAGAGCAGATAAAGAAAAGGGGACATCATAAACTAGGAATGCAAATGGTGTGGAAATCAGTGGAAACATTTTAAGAGACCAGTCAAATTTGCTTGATTGAAAAGCTCTATAGTTTTTCTGTGAGTAAAGTAAACAGGACTAGTCCATTGGAGGCTGCAGCCAAACTCCGATGTTGGGAGAGGTTTTTGCCTATGACAAACCACATGGCACATGATCACAAGGATGGAATGTTTGGTTGTTTCACCGAGCTCTGCATACAGGCAGTATTGAAGAAAATGTACATATAGGACAATTGACTTTCTAATTGTTTTTTAATTTTAGCGCCAAACGTGGTAAACAACTAGCTGCTTCCTTGTAGAGAAGCTTAAATCAATGTTGAACAAGTGTGGTATTGTTGGAGCTGTGGATCGTGTGAATAAGTTTGTGTCAGAGACAGATAAACATTGTGTTTTACTGCAGAACAAATAGAGAACACCTTCTTTCAACTGAGCTTTAGTGTTTATCCAATGCATTTATGTCACTTTCTGTATGCATTTCAAAATAAAATCACTCCAGTGTTTCTGTTGATGGAATCTATTCATTTGTTTAAAAAGGGGGTTTATTGGGAAATATTTGCAGTAGCAGCTCCTCTGCAAAACACATTGCTGAACTGAGAAGCTAAATATTGTGCACTTAACAGATGCGGGAATTATGATTTGAATTGAATGCAAATATTGTGCATTGAATAGATAAAGTTCCATAACTGCCGTTAATTTTGAATATATTTAGGCTTGTACATTCAGCCGATAACAGAAATTGCAATTTTTTTTAAATATGACCCTCCTGAGTGGGTTTTGGGAAGATATCAGGGTGGTAGATCTCGGCTTAAGTCTGGAATTAAAAAGTTATCTTGATCTCTAAAAGGTTGGTGACCACTTCTGTAAACCATGCTGTCATATTTTTAAATTGATCTACTTTTAGTTTTTCCTCTTGATGCCAGTAGTCTTCTTTACTGATCTCAACAACCATCATCGACTTCTCTTACTCACCCACAAGGAACCATATTGGGCCCTCATCTATTTTGTCTATATATGATTGTAATAGATATAGATGTTTGATTTGATTAGAGACTCAACTATATACTGACAACACTGTAATATATTGTATGTACACAGAAAGCCAGATTGTGTTAACTAATGCGACAGCCCATATCACTAAACAGCTGCTGTCTACTACATCTTATGTCCAAAACCCTTAGCCTTTACTTCCCAAAGACAGCTGGCAATACATTTGAGCCACATATTGTTCTTGAACAAGACACGGAATTGACAGAGCCTTTAAATACCTTGAGATTGTGATGGATTCAAGCATCTCGATTATAACTGAGGTTTGCATAAGTAGAATAACTTTCAGTTTTCACCATTGAAAAATACTGTTAATCTTTGAGCTGGGACAATCTAATCTCAAAATCCAAATACATGTCTAATCTCTTAAATTGTTAGTTGCTTGGCCACTACCCCACTAAATTTGTTAGGCACTGACAATACAAGTCAGTGTCAAATACAAATTATTTCTAGTCAATTAAGACATTGGCTTCCAAGCCAATAAACCTGTCAGCAGTAGTACAGATACTGTCATCATCTAACAGATGGCTGTCAATATATAACTTAGAGGCAACTAAATGTGCTAAAGGTTTTGTTTCTGACATGTCTGGTTTTGTGTCTATGCTCATGTCTATGTCTGTTTTAGCAGAGCTGTTCTGTTATTTAAACTGTAACTGGTTGTTGCTGCTTTGTTGAACCAGTAGTTTTGCTGTCTACGTCTACCCTAAAAATGTCCCATGTTTTACAAGATTACTTTTATTTCAAACTTGTGTCTTGATTCTAGGCTTCCAACTTTTCACAAGGCCAAGTACAAAATACCTAAAAAAAACTATATATTGGCTTTAGGCAAATCATGGCGTATTTACGTAAATGTTTTTTATATGTACTGTACCTGAGATAAATAAACTGAACTAAAAGCAGTGCAACACTAATCGTTACATGCTTCTGGTTCCAAGGCATGGAAATAAATGCTGTCCCTTCAACGAAAAAAACAACAAAAGAAGCCTACAAGAATTTAACTCTCCAGCAAACACAAAGAGTGTTGAGTGAAGAGCTTCCCACCCACAGTTTACCTTAGAATCCCATGTAGTTTTTCCATTGCATGTTTTCCTCTCAGCATTTCACATGACAAAGTCTCAACAAAGGTTTCAGCTATATATGAGATAAAAGATTAGAAATATCTATTGAGATATCGCGTCTCATCTTTTACAGGATTTCATAATCGATATGAATTATTTTTCCATCGTTTAATTAGTTGATAATTAGTTGTTTTAACTGTTAATTGTTCAGAGAAATTGCCACACACAGCAATGGGATTACTCTGGGTGGTTAACTACTCATGATGTGCAGCTCTGAGTCAAGCTTTATTAAGAAGCTGTAATTATATATTTGGCTAGAATATGTTGTTTCGTCGGTTCATTCTTTATCGTGGAAAGAGCAGCATAAGTCACGCACTGTTCTTGCTTGTACCCATTGAGGTCAACAGGAACATGACTGCAGGTGACATCAAAGCTAAGCAAGATAAATACCGCTGTGACTCAAAATACATAATGGTCCTATTATATAATGTGGGCTGTGTCATCAAACATCAACTGATAATTTGATTGATTAGAACGGCAAACACACAAGGTTACAAGTTTAAGTCGGTACATAAAGCACCTGGGTGTCAAATGCTACAGATATTGTTCAGGAGTGTGGTTGTTTGTGTACAGAGGAAGGCAGGAATTTGGTCAAGAGATGTCCCAGAGAACAGGTTATGCTGGTGACTTTTTATATATGAAAAAACAAGCGAGGAAGTTGTCCGGGTCCAGCTTTTACAATGGTGGCTCTGTGTAACTTTGTCTCTGCATCTGTGTTTCCAGCAGTCGTGAATGTTTTTCTTTTTTTTAAACCAATGTTACCAGTGACTTATAGACAAGTCACAATAAGTAGATTGAACTCCTCAGGGCCGCCCTCATATTCTCCAACAGCAAAGGCAAGTCAGACATAGGAGCACGAAGAATACTCTCGTCTGATCCCTAACTCTAAAAAGGTATTCTGGAGCCTTTGTGTTTAACACTGTAAAAGTCAATCAAATCTATTGAATCTTAAAATCAAATCTGAAAGGAATTGATTCCCAGTGTGGTTCGCGTAATGTTTCCTCTTCTTTGAGAATTAGTTTAGTCTAGCAGCTGCATTTTGTTCTAGTGTGAGCCTGTACAACGATCTCTGATTAATCTGTTAAATGATCGCAGGTTAATATGGCCAAGACCATATTAAATTAAGCTAAAATATCCCTGAGACAGGAACTGTTATCTTTCCATTTTTACATAATTTGGAGACAGAGTCTGTGCAGAAATGTTGCCCCCATGCTATCTGGGTCACGCCATTAAACACGCTTCACAATTCACGAGTTAGTCTTGATCAAGAAGTTACAAACTGTTTTCAAAACAGCAAATAAAAATGATTTATTTGATTTGTTGATGTCCCATCCACTATCATGGAGGAGATGGAGTTTAGGACATAAACTGCAGCCATCCCCCAGAGGGTGAATAAGACTATTTGGCTTCACTCAGGCCATTAACCAGAAAGGACAGATCAGAGGTTTCATTATGTATTAAATAAAAATAAAATTGAGCTTCACATTTTATCAGTGCCAAAGGTGATACACTGACACCCAGGGTTGGATACTGAAATCTGTTGCCAATCAGGCACCGGTTCTTACCCTGTCTTACCCACCAGACCAAATCACAAGCCAAGTTTTCGGTGCCTGAGCCATGCACTGAAATAGCACCCTGTTTTCAGGCAATATAAGAATCACTACACATGTCAGGTTAACCTTACACTTAACTCTGGTGGGAACACACTCTCTACATGGCTCCGGCTGCACGTAACATTAGCCTGCGGTTAACTGGTAGCTCCCTCAAACAAGAGTTGAAAAGACAACAAAATGCCTGAAGTTAAACGTTTGAAAGTGTGGCAGTATTTCACGTTAACATGAAAACGGAACTAAAGTATAAATTAAGCACCAGTATGGGCACATCTAAAATAAGAGTGCAGCATTCAGGATTTTTTTGATTCCGAGAAGAGTCGTTTTATTTGTCAGAGTGTGAATTCTCTTCAATACCACTGTCTGACAAAACACGAGTGGAAAAGTTTCAACTAAAATTGTAATGAAAATTTTAAAGTGACCAAAAGGGTTAGGGTTAGTGACCCTAACCCTAACAAATATATATATATATATATATATATATATATATAAAAGCAGATGTGGGTCAATAATTGTTATCAATAATCAAAGCTGAAAAATATTTCACTCTTTTTTTAGAACTCATTGTGTGATTGCAGCAGTCTCTTTTTCTACTGGACCGTAAGTCGACCGTTTTCCCAGCGACGCTCCACCCTTCACCATTGTGTCATGGCTATACAGAGCATCTGATGAGTCACTGCCAACTTTTTTACCCTCAACGATCCACAAAGAGAGTTTGACATAATCTCAGATGTCAACTCAGTGAGGCTTGAAATGAACTTTGCAAAGACGGATTAGGTAGAGTTATGAAAATTACAATCAGCCCAGCAAAGACACATGGCTGAATGTAAATGCAACTAAAATACTGGAGTATAAACGTGTAAGCCTCCACAGCTTATCAAGGTGCTCTTCTGTTTCAATGTGTGAAATATATTTCCCTCTTCAGCAGGTGAATAAAACCAGTATCAAGATGTTTTCACACCCTTGACGGATACATGTATGAATAGTTTCAAATGCCAAGGGGGTGTGATGCGTGCTGTGGTTTCCAACTGGAATTCTAATTTGGCAGGTGTGCGTGTGTTACCAGGAAACTATGTCCATGGCAAGCCATTTTTATTGAAGACCACTTCTTCCTGGAAGCCGCTTCGACAGTACTAAATCTGATTGGATGTCACTTCTCTGCTCCATTTGCAAATATTCCCAGTCCTCAAATGATCCAGTCATTAGTCGTAAGACGATCTCAAATATCCAGGCAAACTATATTCAGTACCAAACATACGTCATCTCCCGTCACAAAGACTGATTATAGGTTTATCAGTCCGACTGTAACAGACAATGTGTTTGTGTCTGTGTTTGTGCCAGAGATATGGGCAAGGTAGGGCTGAGTGAATAAGTGTGCCGTACAAAGTTTAATAACTATTTAATTTGATTTAGAGTTGAAACTGTGTGAAAATGTCATACCACGATTATTCAAAATTATCACAGTTAACATTATTGTCATAATATTGTTCAAAAAGTACTTGTACAGAAACTAATTAGGTTCACAAAGTACACTTTTATCCTCAGGGCTCTTTAGAGCTGTCCACTTGTGACCATGATAATGTAAGCGCACCAGTATTAAGCACACCAATGTCTTTTTTTTTAAACTTGTACTACAGTTTTCTCTGGTTTTATTCTTCACAGTTATTGATGACCCTACCACAGTTGCACTGGGCGAGTGAGAACCCATTCTATGCAGTTACCATGCCTGATCAAGGAAACAAGCATGGAACTGATAAATGGTGCCATCTCTGAATCTGCAGAGGACGCAGCCGGACTCACTGTGACATCAGATATGTTTCATATCTCTTCCTCTCATCCATGAATCTTAACTATTTACCCACGATAAAAGAAGAAAAAGGAGTGACGCGCGTGAGTCTATTATCAGAACACAAAACTGATTGTATGTACATCGAAAAATCCAGAAGAATCTAACTGTAGCACTCTCTGCGTATATAGACAATACACTAATAATGGTTATATATATTGATGCAATACATTTTCAGCCATACCACATCCTCATGGTTTAAGTGTATGACTATAAAAATGAACCCACTGTCACTCTCAAATTGATCGAGATAGATAAATCCTTTATTTATTTAATTCATATTTATTTAAATCCTCAACAACATTTGAATCCAGGCATGCAGTGTTTTCTCATGGTGTAACTGCCATTATTCAACATTATTATGTAGGAATACATGTATACAAAACTTTTAGTCAAGATTAATCTATCTATATCTTACTTGACAGCCAGTCGTTAATAATTACATGCTGAAAACGGAGTCAATAGAAGGACGATGACCTTCTATTGACTGTATAAAAAGATGGTGGAGCCTGTAGCCAAATCTCCTGGATGCCATTCTACCTTTGATACAGTGCATGTAGCATCCTGGGGTTCAGCTGTCACAATCTGTCTCCTTCCAGCCGAGGTGTTTTGATCATACAGAAGGAAAACAATTGTTTATTGCTGACACACAAATTAATTATGGTTTTTCAAATTAAAGTTCTCAGTTGTGTTGATTTAACCTGTTAACTGTAAGTTAAGATGATCTGAGCAAACAGGAACGATTTAGTTTATTTATGTCAAATAAATTAAGGTATTTGGACCATTTCAAAATACACTGTAGTAATTTTATTATGTCATTATTTAAAATTACTGACACGTACAGTACTATGTATTTTGAAGGTTCTGATTATTGTTAAGTTTGTGTTGTTATTTTATAACATTTATTAAGGTCTTGCTGTTTCTAGTGGTTAAAAAATGTTTCCACATGTTTTCCTTTACAAGTGAGTTGAAGCCTAAACTACAGCGCAATAAAGAGCAAGAATTAACGTCACAAAGAAAAAGAGTGAACCATGGTCGTGATTAATTGGCTTAGTTACTATGTTGACGTCATTAAGTCCTTTTCATGTGGCATGTATTTATAATCATAGGTGGTCACATTAACCTTTACGTAGTTTGTGAAAAATCTGTACACAACAATGACTCAGTACTGTTACAGATGGGTGTGTCCTATTTGACCTTCATGTCACACCCTACAAATTCCATATAACCTGTTTTGAATCTGAGGACATGGTGATTATAGTAATTAGCATAATAGATAATAGATGTCTGCATATTTAACCTTCAAAAATGCAAAATGCAAGTAACAAACACAAAAAGTGATTTCTTGAGCACAGTTGGTGTGTCTTCGTTCTACCCGATGGTTTACTCACAGTAACACAGTGCCCATATCATGTTGTTTAAGACCAGGAGCAGCAACTGTGAGATTTGAATTTGGAAGGTCAGATGTCTCCATGATTATTAGTAAACTGCGTAAACCTGAAATGTGCCCCTCCTTAAGGAAACTAAATAACAGATGATGAATTGGACACGTCAAGCTAAGGATGTTTATTGTTTACTGGGATGTCGCATGAGGTTATCATTGATTCACCCCTCTCGTGTTGGTGACATGAGTTTCCGATCAAGGATTTTCAAGAATGAACTAAGGTTAACTCAGTCATACTTGTTGAGCGTTGTTTGCTTCCTCGTTTAAGGTTGAACAATTTTGGTAGAAGTCTGTACATGGCTGGACTGAATGGGTGGTGGAACATTTTTCAATCAAAAAAGTCTCCATCCAGAGAAGAGCACAAAAACGGCTACAAACATTCAAAAAATACCAAAGAAAAACGCTGTGGTCAAAAATCTCCCAAACATATGAAGTAGAAAACCATTAAAACAAGAGAGATTGAGAAGCTTGTATAAACAATCATTTGACCAGTAGAGTGATAACAGTGGGATCAACAAATGAGTCATGAAACATTTCATTTATTTATATATCTTAATTTATTTAGATTTACATTATTTGGATAAAATGTATAATAGTCCAACAAGTAGGAAATGTCTGTACAAAATTAATAAAAAAAGAATAAAAAAAAGGAACTGTGCATATTATACATGAAATAAAGTTTCATCTCATATTTAAATTATTTATTAAATGATCAGTTTATGAATCCAAAGATAAGTCATTTTGAAACAGATAACTTATGGTAAATGGAAAGCAACATAACATAACAGTAATGGTCAGCTTTAATGTGATGTTGGAATATCTGTGGAACAATCTGAACGGATCTTCATGATGAGTTCGAGATGATTTTCTTCAGCTTCATCACCTCTTCAGTGGTGAGGTGCAGCAGAGAGCTGGAATTCACCATTAGCAAGGCTGAGGGCGCCATCTCTGACCTTTCTTTTCCTCCCTTGGGTGCGTCTTGGTACAAGGACGTAGTAGTAAAGTCTTGCTGAACTGTGATGGGACTGGATGCGACTTTCCCTCGGATGTGGGCGGTGTGGGTCTCTTTGTCGTAGGTGTCCCAGCATCGTGAGACTTGGGAGCTGTACGACTGAATATTATCCTGCTGGTCTACTGGGTAGACATCTCGGCTGGATGCGTGCTTCAGAATGCCACCTGAGGGCAAAGGCTTGTAGCTGGTGATATGGTTTTGGCTCGTGCTATTTGCCTGGATGGTTGGTGTGGGGCTTGGTGCTGCCCTCGGCCTCAGCCTCAGATCCTCAGCAGCTGGGCTCCAGGGTTGGGGATCTGAGCGTAGGGAGAGATTGGTGGGGAGTATGTCTGGATCCGAGCAGTTCCTCTGTCCTGATTGTGCCTCCAGTGTAGGAGGTGACTGTAGCTGCTTAGCTCCATGAATCTGGGCTGAGGACCCACAAAGCCTGAGCCAGCTGTGGAACATAGACAGCGGTATCTGTATTTCCATCTTGCCTCCGTTGTCTTGAGGGGGGCTGGGCCGAGCGTAGCTGATATTAAGCCCCCCTACTTCTGGACTGCCCTTCCTGTCATTTTTTGGCCGGATTATATAGTCTGTTTCCAGAGAGCTGGGTTTTGGTGCCATAGTTGTGATGCCTTCATCTGTCATCAGAGAAGGTTCAAGGTTGGGGCTGCTTGAGTCTGTTAGAGCGTCGACATCAATGACATACTCCTCCCCTTCTTTAACAGGATACGAGTACGGTGTGACATTTGCATCGTCATCTGGAGCCTCGCATCCATCGTTTCTCACCACCGGAGGATAATGGGGTGCGTACAGAGGTGAGGGTTGGTTCAAAAACTTTGGGTTCTTGCTGGATGAAGGTGGAGCGAAGGATGAGGCAGGGTTTCTGTTGGTCTCCTGGCTTTGGGCTTTGACACTCAGGTTCAGGGGCTCAGCCAGCCCGGATGAGGTCTTGTACTGTTCTGCCAGGTGGCGCAAGTGCTCCAGTGGCTTCTTGACCCTGTCTGTTGGATTTGGATGAGGTGGACAGAAAGGGAACTGTGGCTCGGGGGAAGGGGGATTCTGCGATGTCAACATGGGGGGGGACAACGGGACATACGGGGTCAGAACTGCACGGTTTGGGCGATAGTATTGAGAGTAGTGGAGTGGAAGAGGGAAGATGTTTCCATGTGCATCTGACTGGAGCTGAGGAGCGCTCTGTGGAAAAGTAAGTGTTCCATCAGTGGTCGTAGGAATAGTTTTGGGAATTATTTTTGGGCAATACAGTTATTTGCTTCCTTGCCCAGCTTGTGAACAGCCAGTACAACAAAGACAGGAGAGTGATAACGAGATCTTTCTTACTCTCTGCACTTGGGCGAATGTATTGTTCAGTGCACTTATTTATTCATTATACATTTTTGGTGTGCAAAAGTGCTGGGTAGACCAACCTGTTGCAGCGGCACTGACAACAGTTTGCGTTTGGCTGGTCTCTGGCCATCCTCGTCGTCTTTGTTGAAGTTGACATCATGCAAGAGTCTCGGCTGATGCTGAGGCAAGGCATTCATCACAATTCCTCTCTTGTGACATTCATATGTCAGAAGTAGCCTGAACACGGATCAGATGAAACAGTTAGAAACAAACCACCCACACTCAACCTGATGGGTGTGTATACCCTTTGTTGCTCTCACTTTTCATAGTGTCTGCGAGTGCACGTGGCTGCACTCGTGCTTCTGGGGTTTCCTCCAAGCCTGTTGTAAACTTGCTTCCACAGCTGCTGCGCAGTTACCTGAAGAAGTGCAGGGTACTATTAGTTTATAATTGGATAATTACCAATTATTAACATGACCTTTATTTTATTTTATTTAAATGGAATGACAAATGCCCCACCCCACACCAGTTAAAGCCAAAGCATTGCATCATGTCCTTGTACGTCCTTGGTATGATCAATATTAGTCATAGACATTTCCAATGTAAGATTATTTAAACATTTAAATAATATATATATATATATATGTATTAAGACAAACCTTTGTGTTGCTATAAAGTGTAAATTGTTTATACCATTAAATCAAAAATATGTAGTTACCTGGTGGTATCCTCCCAAGTCCTCGACAGTCTTGAACATCACAAACAAGTCAACTGAAAAAGAACGAAAAATATACAAAATCAAATACCCTTCATTTTTGAAAATGAAGTCTTGTGGAATCTCGATTGTTCTTTCAGGTGATCACTTAATAGTTTCTTTTGTGAAATTTCATGAAATATAAATGTAAAAACACCTATCAAGATTACACAGAGCCCATTTAAAATGTTTGTATGTTTTATTTGTATCTATCTTGTTAAAACAGAGATTGCGCAGATACATTGACATAAATCAAAGACATGTTATGATAATGTAATGCTCATATTTGAAAAGCAGAAATTAAGGACTTTTCTTCTTTAAAAGTAAGTTTTGTAGCATTTATTGGCATCTAACAGTGAAGTGGCGGCTCTCAAATAACTCAAATAATATGTTGGATTTGTCCGTTCTTGGCTACTGTAGAAAAATGGAAGAGTGTGTGAAAGTGCTTCTCATAATAAATAAGTGATTATAAAGGGCTCAAACTAAGGAAAAGAAAACTCATTGATTCTTAGTAGCAGGTGATTATACACTAATGGAAATATAATGATCTTCCATTTCTGCAAATTAATTCTCCAAAAGCTTTCACACTGGTCCTTAAAAATGTACTTAAATGATCATTGATTATAAGCTGTGGATTAATTTTCTGTCAGTGAACTTCTCAGTTTTTACACTCAATCATTTAAATCTTTAATTCAATAACTTGTCATAGACATTAGTGAAGAATCACTGATCCTCATTCTTTCCTTGTATCGTGGATGCTGCTTTGCACCTGCTCATTCACCTACTACACATGCGTTGTGTGAACCATACTTTCTTTAGGCACATAACACAAATAAGACAAATTTAAAGCAGCTGAGTCTCACTAAAAAACGTTATGAAAATGTACCATACTACAACTTCTTATCATAGATATTTATTGCTGATTAAATATTTGTAAGTACTTTGTTTGAAGCCCAGATGTGGGATCCTCTCTATCGGCATGTCTTTCTTCCTCATGAAAATGTAGAGGTCTTTAAGAAACTGTTCCTCCTGGATCTCGTCCACCAGCTCTCTGGTTTTCTCTGTTTGTGCCATTTCCTTATGTGCCTGAAATGACCTGAGCAGAACGAGGAAACATGTTAAACAAATCATCCTCACGACAAATGTTTGATATCTTGGTACTTCAAAAATGAATCCTTCCCTTTTTTGAACCAAACTGAGAGGGCATGATTAGCGTTAGCGAATACACCGATACTCTGGTGACAATGCCTCAGTGTTTTCAGGTCCCATCATCTTTGACTGATGATTGTCAAACATGAAACATACATCAAACTCAACACGCATTTGCACTGGCTTCACTGGTGTCAACCTCGTCCCTTAAAGCAACATACCATAAATATGAGTCTCAAAAATGACGTGACGTCTATTCATTACCTCATTCTTTGTTTTCTATTTCTTCACAATAACTTAATGACTGCACATTATACATCAGTTTATGTCAGTGTTTATATATATTGAATATGGAATCAGTTCTTATTTTAAAAAAAAAGGTTTCCACTTATAATTTCAGTATTTACAGTACTATCACATTACTTCCATTTAGTTTTCATGTATTTCATTGTTTACCAACAGGTGACTTTCATTACATTTATGCTTTTTCAACACATAAATACAGTGATGCAAATATATAAATAAAGGAAAAACTTCACTATCCTGATTTTTGATGTTACAGAATAAGAGTTAAAGGTATAACCAGTGAAAGCAGCATATCGTCATAGAGCAACTGTGATATCTGATGAATGAAATGTTGATCCTCACCTGTGTTTCACTTGCAAAGAATATGGATAGAATATATTATATCTTAGCCCCGGTGATCAGAGAACAAGCTACCGCATCGTACAACGCCGGTGTTTCCTCCTGTGAATTTTGAAAGAAGTAGACGAGAAATCACTGCTGCCAGGTACTGATGCCGTCTCAGTCCCACACCCGTCCTCAGTGTCTGTGTGACAATGAGGCTCACAGGAGAGAGGGGGGGTGTTTACTTCACCGTCCTCCTGCTGAGAATTCTATTGTCAGACCGGTTCAACTTGCTCCTGAGCATGTGCCCGGAAAAAAAAATAGATACACTGATACTGTCCACATAAATTGGCACAATGACAAGGAAACTGCAGGAAATGTGTCTTCTTTTTTAAAAAGGGCGGACACTATCTTCTGATTGTGTTTGACCTGCTTTTGAGTCCCTTGTTTGATACCAATCAAATGACAGAGTCAACACATGGTCTAGCAGCTTTAATGAACTGAAATCTTGTTGTTTGTTTTGGTTTTCAGTAACAATGTGTTGAGTGAACTTATAGCAGCTGGTTAATCTCAATCAATCACACTCGAGGAGAGGAGAATCTCAAAAATTGGATATTTTGGATTTTGGATTTGCTTGGTCCAAATGACTTGGACACTGTGTATAGAACAATGAGGACGGCACTCTTTGCACTGAACACGAAGCTGAACAACAGAAAATATTTCTGAAGGTTTTTTAACTCTGCATATTATATTCATTGGTGCATTTGGCCTATTCAAAAACAGCCTCAAACTTTTGTTTTGAGCAATAACGGATAACTGTGAGTGTTTCAGCTGAGATTTAGCCTGATTTCATTCCGGAGCGTTTGGGCCCTGAACACACTGTCTCTCTGAGTTTTCATCATAGAGTCATGAAGTGGCAGCAGACCATTGCCCGGAGATTGCAATCCGTGCAGAGCTTAACAGGGAATTAAAAGAATACCATGTTTAAATCAATCAGAAATCAAACTGAGAGCCGAAAAAGAAAACACAGGTGTTAAGTTAAAAACCTAGCTAATAATCCATTTTCGATTGAATTTCCTGAATTCCCAAGATGCAGTGGCCGAATCCAAGGGGGCACTGGCCCAAGCTGAATTCAACTGTTCCTTGAAGTCCCGCTCTCCTGTCAGTAGTATTAAAAAAATAAATGAATGACTTATTCAAAAATTCTAAAATAAATGGGACATATGTTAAGATTGAAGTTAAAATCAAATCCTAGATCTTCCACTGCCGTATTGCCCTTCTGTTTGAAAACCATTTTGAGAACTGAGTTTGCAGTAAATGTTTTGTTGTAAAGTAAAATAAAATAAAATAATAATATTAAGGACAACAAAAATCCACAAGGAGAATCAATATTGTATATCAGCTACTGCGGAATAATTTTGATTGTGCTTTGTCCTCTGAATGAATCAGCGTTTGCAGGAATGTGTTTTTGTTGGCCTAGGACATCTGTCTGGAATAGATTCTGAGAGGCTCCTCAACTGACAGTCTGCATTGTTCCTGCTTCTTGTCGAAGGACCTCGCTGGGTGTGGTTCTGCCCTATCAAAACAGCATGGTGTAAGCTGTATTCACTGCTTCAGAACAAAGATAGAAACCTGACATGGCTACCAGAAGACAAAATGAATCGGACCAGTCCTCCTCAGCTGTGGATGACTGGAAGTCTAAGTTGTTAAATCCTCCCGTTGTAAAAGACACATGGGAGTTTAATACCGATGCCTGTAGTTCATATATACTTTTGCTTGGAAGAAAAGTGTTTCTATTGTTACTGCTTTCAAGGTAGTAGTAGTAGTAATAGTTCAACCGAATATAGAGGGAGACAAAACTTGAACCCACAAAAACGTGATAAGTTAGGAAAAAGAAGTCCTGGTCAACCTTGTAAAAATGGGCAAGGCACAACTTTTTTATTTAAACAGCATATTTCATTGTTAAATAGATTCAATGTTCTGAACGGGGACTGACATTTTTTAAAAATACATTCAAACTCATAGGGCATAATTCAATAAAATAAAAAGAAAAGGGAACTAAAAGACGTGTAAAAGAGCAGAATAAAGAGATTAAAAGGGTCAAACGAAATAAAAGGGATAGACATGAATGCAAAATTTAAAGTAATTGAAATAATACAAAAGCATAGATAGAAATATGTCCTGTTTCAAAGCTGCAATGGATGGACATGGAAAAGTTCAAACTTGTGGAAGATAACCACTTGCTATTTCTAAAGCTCATGCTAACCCTGTGTTAATTTTCACATGACGAAACTTGAGCTATTGCTAGACTATCAAGACTCTGATTATCTTCATACAATCAGAGAAATGTGAAGTATGTCCCCCGTAACTGAGTTTTGATGCTAAACTGAATATCTTCAAGGACTGTATGATCAGGAACAAAGATTACAGCGAGTAAAAACAGTTTCAATGTCTATGTAGGAACTTGACTACCGTGAACCATCCTTCTATAGACAATACGCAATGCCGCTCCCAATATAACGTAAAGCTCCATATTTTCTTCAGCCCTGTAGGCAGAGCAGAGGTGGGACCACTATGTCATCGTCAATACAATGACATAGTCTCAGTAAGAAGTTACCAGACCTTTGACATACAACATACTCCCTCATATGGTTTATTTTTCCTTTATTTTTATTTCTTTCTTTCGAAAAATGAAACCCATGAATGTAATATAACAAAATTTTGCATGGGGTGCAGTAGAAAACAATGATAGTTTAAAATCGCTTGACATCCACACCCAAATATAACAAAATCTTTGAAATAGAAAACATACAAAATCCTCAACACAGGTTAAATATTTGTATAAATTAGAATACTGGACATATATTAGCATAACAGAAACAATGAAGAGTAGAGAATATATGCTATGAATCCAATAATAATTATAGAAATGTATGTTGTGTCTTACGTTAGAAGAATCGGTCAACATTCACCCACACTTGCATCGGCAAAGTGGTGTGTAGATAATGAGTGCATTTTAATTTTTGGGTGAACCATCCCTTTAAGAGAGACTTAAAAGAGATAAGGGTGTTTGGAATTTGGTAGTTTTGGAACGGCGAGTCAGGTCTATATGCTGAGGTTACGACCGGGCAAAAGATATTAAAAAATGTATTAGAACGAGCCTTAAAAGTCAATAATTAAATATTAATATCTAAAATCAAAGTAAAGTAAATATTTTAGCTGATTTAGTGAGAAGCCTGATAGCTGAGTTTTGGACGAGCTGTAGCTTTATGTAAACTGTGATGGCTCAGGCAGGTGAAAGGAGAATTACCGGAATCCAAACGAGGGGGTATGAAAGCATGTCTTACAATCTAGTTTTTTTCCCTTTTAGATAGAAATATTTGATCTTCGGGAATTGCCTGAGCTGCAGACACAAAAATCGACATATTTATTTTATGTTTAAGGTTGGTTTTGCTTTTCTTTAGAATCCCTCTGCTCGGTGAGAAAAGAGCAGACCAGATCAAGCAGCCAAGCTGAGCTGTCGGATGAATGTGCTTGTGAACGCCACAGTGCCCACCACCAAACCTGACTCATGTATAAGCAGAGGCCCTTGTGCCTGTTGCCCCACCCAGGCAAAAAAAGATAAAAAATCCCCAGCCGTCACAGCGGCCCACATGTGACACGGTACAGTATCTCTTCAGGTGCGACTCACTCCTTCCTGGCAATGTTGTGTTACCTGTCTGTCAACAGGAGGAGGACCTGAGCACTGGAGCATATATTCAGAGCTGGTATGCTTTTTGTCTGGTTAGAATTCCAAGTCATGTATATAATATAATATTGACAAGTAGAACTTCTGGTTAAGACATATGGGCTACACTCCCTTATGATGAGTCATTCTTCATTCTTCTATCAACAGTTCAATTCTAACCAGTGGAAAAATCCAAGGTAGATTTTCCAAAAAGTTCTTAAAATATAGAATTTAAGATAACGGAATTAAATTGAATATTACACATACCTGGTTGGCCTTATAAGACCATCTGACAACACTACACAGACACACTCCCTTAAAACTACCACGTGTCATCTTTGGGTTTCACAATACACACCTTTACTGGGGAAATTTTCTGGTTAAGACAAAATGTTGTATTGGACAAATTGATGAAAAAAGTTCTTCACTTGTCTTTTTCCGTTTATTGCAATTCCCATCTACTGGGCAAAAACAGACCTGTAACAACTATCCAATCGTCCCCATTTCCCACATACACAGATCACTCCAGTGAGACAATGTTTGTTGTTATAGAGAATGATATCTGGTCTTAAAAGAAGAGTCATCAACACAACATTAGAATCATGAAAGTTTAAAAAAATCATAGGGACAAAACGTTTGAAGGCGTCTTGATGAATTGACATTTACAAGATGTTGCAAGTGGAGACCAAGTTGAGAGAGGGACAAACGAAAGTTATTTCTCTCTATTATTTTACATAGACAAATCATTACCTGATGTATGTTTTCTTTGCAAATTAGATATAAACTAGAATGGCACTCAGTGGAGTTCATTCCTCCACCAAGGCCCAATTTTACGCTTAATAAGATAAGATAAGATATGATACATTTATTGTCCCACACACATGCCCAGAGCAGTGGACAACATGCATGGTGCCCCGGGGAGCAGGTGTTAGGGCGTAAGGTGCCTTGCTCAGGGGCACTCAGACAGTGGGTTTGGGTAGGCACTTTGACAGTGTGGACAGATCCAGGTCTTGTCCAGGTGTTCTCCTTCCAGGTATGTTGTTGTTTGTTGTCACTCCGTGGATTCAAACCAGAGACCACCGTCGGATTTTTTCTGCCCACAGTCCAACTTTCTGCCACTAGTCCACCGCCTCTCAATAAAGCTGCACCAAATTGTGAACATGCAGAATTGTTTCATAAGAAACCACATAGGCCCTATCGTGCAACATTAAAGAAAGTGACTAACATGTTCGTTGATCTGTCCCTTTAACTGGATCTGTGGCAAACACTTAATTGTGTTCTTTCTTAACCTGCAGTAGGTCCCATCCTTCCACCAAGTTTCAACAAAATCAGTTAAGTAATCTTTGCGTTATCCTGCTGACAAATGAAGCAATGGAAACACAATCTCCTCGGCGGAGGTGAGTAGACACAAACTCACACAGATGTGTTTCAAATGAAAAGCTTCTCTTTTTTCTGCTCACCAACCCCGGTGGCACTTCCTATCATTTGTCTAGACGCAGTGCTTTCATGTGTCGTATGTTCAGTTTAACAAACACTCCCACAACTGGCACATGGCATGTGATCGCCGATGAAGCGGTATAATTCAGTGGGACTTTGTTGCACTGCTGACGTCTTTAGAGAAGCCAACCACTGAAAATGCTTTAATTAAAAACTGGAGGAGACCTTTTGTGTTTCCGCAGCAGGAGAAGAACAGGTATTATTAATCACATTAACCTCAGCCTCCTCACGCACACCAAAGTATAATGTATCCTCCACTAATAATTATATTACTTGAACCACCAGCTGGAGTCATTTAAGTTTCACCTGCCCTTTTGACACACAGCCGTGACAAGTGTCTCCAGGAACACTAGGCGCTTCCATCGCCTCTTCGTCCATTTCCAGTGGTAAATTATAGCTATCTCTCTGTCCGTCATTGTCACAGGCAACGCCTTTAAACCTTTGATTACTGTACATGGAAAACTAGCAGCATGTGTATGTGACCTGTAATGAATGGGCTAATAAGAGAGTCATTTGTTTTTACAGGGCAGTCTATCAAGCAGAGGTTAAACAAACAGACTCAGCTCAGCATTAATAGTGGCTAAGAAAACCAATATATATTCGGCAGCAAGAGATCAAGCACTGATCAGAGTAAAGCAGAACACATTTCAGAGATTTGCTTATTTAATTATACATGTTAATATGTTATTATATACTATAAATATAATACAATTAAATAAAATGTAACCTCGGTGCTGTTCAGTTGGACTTTGTTCTTCGCACATTTTAAAAGTCGGCCATGATGATAAAATAAAAGAATTAAATACAGACATCTCATTCTTATGTAAAAAGTCCTAAAGTGGAAAGAGTAGATCAATGTTGCTCATCACAGTCACTGTATTGCATAGCTCTAGCAGCCTGACTGTGAAACACAGACAGACAAGACAATATCCCTGAGAGGAATGCAGGCGTACAGCTTATAACGCAGACTAGGTGATGAACAGGTCACGTAATGACTAGAGTACAATGACACGTCATGTAGTCATTGCTGGTACTCGGATATCATCGTCATTCAGATACAAACACCCGGCTTCATAGGTTTGAGCACATTGCGATGTCTTCTGATAGGGTGTGGACCTTCACACTGGTGCAGCAGGAGTTAAGAGGGCACCAATTCAATATCAGTGATGGATACATGTGGGAAGATAAGAGGTTCCTGAGACAATGTTGTCTGTTGGCAAGTTAGTTGATTTATTGACAGAGACAGTTCTGCATTCCATGTGTGATTATAGGTGAACAACATGACATACTTCTAAGATTGCTTTCCAGAACTTAACCTTCTGATGGCTCCCTTCCTAAAACACAACTCAAGTCTTTTTTAGATGAAGTCATTTTAGTAAGTCATTATTTCACAGTGTTAACAAATGTGGCAAAACAATTTTGATCGGCCCCTTAGTCTGAAGCCAGCCAACCAACCAACCAACAAATCAACCGACCAAATACATTTCAATCAGGAGAGACTTAATTTCCAATTAACAGATTTTATTTATTTACTTTTTACACGCACAGAAATGTGAATGTTAAACAGTCTTTGGCATTTTAGACCCCTGTGAGATGTCATCAGGATTTAGAAGGGGGTGTAGCAGAACATCGAACAGGAATACCCCCGGGGTCTAGACACTGGTGGTGGTTTAATGTCTAATGTAAGTTTGGAAGGCAAATCTTATGCTCGTAGTCCTATTGAACTTGCTAGTGTGGCATCCTCTGCCCTCAACCCTCACAAGGGTAAGGAAAAACTACAAAAACCTTGACAGGAAAAAAGTAGAAACCTCAGGAAGAGACGCATGCAAGGGATCCCTCTTCCAGGATGGACAGAAGTGCAATGAATGCCACTAGTAATCGTATATTGATAGGCAGTTTTGAATATTCTTTGTCCGTGATCAGCTGCCACCATGATTGGGCGCTGCTATGATCCTTGATCCGTTGGCGTAATCCGTTGAGGTCGGGGTCCGGATGAGGTGAATGTCCTTCGAGCCGGGAGGAGAATGGGGTGGAGGAGGGGTTTCGTGAGACGCTGAATGATGGCAGGCTGAGGAAGAGAGGAAAGGGACTTTTAAAGTTAGGCAGCTGCTAGATGACTGGCTGACAGAGCCCGCGCCCGACCTGATTGGATGATAAGGCACACCCCCGATCAGCTGATCACTAGGCAGGCTAAGTCCTCCATTGGGCGTTCCTATGTATAGGAACACCCCTGATCAGCTGATCGTCTGCAGGTTAAGTCTTCCTGACAGAACTTACGCTAGCTTCATGACCAACCAACCAACAAATCAATCAACCAATCAACCAACATCCTGCAAACCAACCAATCAACCAACACATCAACCAACCAACTAACAAACCAATAAACCAACAAAGTAAAAACAAATAGATAGATAGATAGATAGATAATAGTTATATGTTCTTGAACCATCTGATTATCTTCTATCTTACAAACCGGTCAGAGGCGTGGCCCTTCGTCATCTTCTCAACGACTAATCCGTTTTTATTGTGTCTCACCTTTGTGATTTTGACACGCATGCTTGCATCTGTGGTAGTCGTGCTCAAGCACAGTGACAACAGACAGACAGCTCATCACAAAAGGACAGGAATTTGCACAAAACTATTTAATGTGCCATGTTGGTATTGGTATTCACCAGAGGGATTTATAATAATTGATGTAACATTAGGTGGTTTCTGAAAGGAAACAATGAGTGACTGATGCTGAGAAATGATACATGTTCTCATGTGGTGCAGATATGCAAAAGGGGAGTCTCAATACTGCTGTCAAATGAAGGTGTCAAGATCCACATACACAATAAAAATTAAAACCGTGCATGAAAATGTGTTTACAACCTGTTTGAAGCAGAGACTGTATGTAAAGATGGACAACGTGTCTCCACTTCCTCCTCTTGAACAGATATGAATCCAAAATATTGTGGATATGGGAGCCACCACCTTGTGCTTTCTTCTGGTTTTTGGAGCCAGAGGGAGATCATTCTAGGGTATCGACGTTATTCATTCTATGGTATCGACGTCATTCGCTGTCTCTGCTGTCATTAAGTTTCACCCTGTTATATAGCATCAAATAAATAATGGAAACCAAACTTAGCAGAAGAATTAAAACTTAAACATGCATTAGTGTGTACCTGCTATCTAAAATGACTGAAATCAGTTTTTAGACATATAAAAAAATGTAGTATATGTATGTATGTGTATATATATATATATATATAATGACTTAATTAAACATTTGCTTCTGAAATGCCTGTTCTCTAGAAGTGTGACAAAAAATAAGTGCATTTCAACACAATTGGCCCCTATGTCTCTGATTCAAATCTGATAAGAATCTAGTGAAAGCCTTCTCACACCTCCTGCAGTCGCCCTGCACAAATATGCATCATCCCTGCATGCCAGCATCTATGTCCTCAGGTAAATGAGGACAACCGAGTAATGAAAAACTCAAAAGTAATTGTCTCTGCAACTACTACACTTCCCGGGCTCCATATTATAACATTGACAATTAAATCACATCGTAACAATATATATACAAAGGTACATTTTCAATCACTTAATGTGTAAAACAAAATAGCAAAAAAGTAAAATAATTGGAGTACATCCAAATCATATATCAATCTCTAGTAAAAAACTATTTAAATTAAAAAACTATTTTGTCTGTCGATGTGTCGTTGTTTTCACCTCGTTCCAAGCGCACATTCCTCTAGAGCCTCACTTTAAAAAAACAGACAGAAACCTTTTGTTGTATCTTGAGAAATATAGACGGGCAAACTGGTCCAGCGAAATGTGTCTCTTGTCCTTGATGTTTTTTTCCACAGCTTTGACAATGCCCTTGACAATGTGGGGCTGTGGCTATTTAACATGAGTCTACATACATTTTTTAGAAACTGTGAATGTGGGTGTGACAAATTGACTCATCCTCTGAGTGCGGAACGAAGGAAGGAAACCAGGTGATCAGGGAAATAACCTGGAGTACGTCCAAAAAAACATGGTTTCCTGGAGTGTTACGTTACATGATCTTATTGTGGTAGATTAGAATAAAAAACATGTTTACTGTGTCTTTCTTTGTAATGCAATAGCCCTGGTGTATTGTTAGACGGGGGTGGGGGGGGGGGGCATCAGTGAATGAGGATATGAAGACAATGAGCACTTCTTTTCATTTTTTTATATCGCCGTCATTAAAACCTGTGGATCCACTTTTGCAGACAGTTGCTGGAATAACCTGTTGCCCAGGATTCGAATATGGTTGGTTCCAAAGGTAAGTAGTCAGCGCTTATCCCTGCAGCTCTCAGCAGTGACAACTTTATGAGTTTATGTGCTTAGACCCATTGAATTTACCATTATACAGTATATGCTTCCTTTTGACAATATTGTTCCATAAATGTTCATTTTTATGTAGGACATACTCAGTGAATCCAGAGAAATCCAAACAGTTTAAAATAATATTATGTTATAGAATTTTCAAGCATGCCCTAGGACATGAAGAATTGTATGACCCTGCAATTACACTCAAACAAGACAGAGGTTATTGTACTTGGCCTTAAGCTGCTCAAAAACACATGATCTAATAATGGCCATACCTGTAGATGGCATTGCCCTGGCCACCAGCACCACCACAAGGAATCTCTGTGGCTTATTTTTTACTGTTTATTTAAAACAAAGTTTCCTTCTCAGCCATGTGACATTGCAAACATCAGACACAGGTATATGCATTTGTTACTTGTCACAAACTTGGACTATTGCTATTTCCTATCTGCCTGAGAATGGACAGGAAATACGAATCTTGAGCTGTGATTGCAAACCACCCACTGCTCACATGATCCTCTTCAACTTCAAATTATTACTACTAAAATGATCATACTATACATCTCTATGAGGATCTTGCATTGTATTGTTTTTCTTGCCAACATCATCAAGTACTTGTGTTGGGTCATTCTAAAATAATATAACATATATAACAGAAAAACATGTATATTTTATATAACATATATGGTATGTTACATATTTTATGATTTGGTGATATATAGATAATCACTTCACTTGCATTGAAGGGCAAATATTTGTTATAACTCATACCTGAGGATCAATTCAACTTGAAGCCACGATCGTCTTTTTATAATTTCCATTCATGCATATATACTTATATAATACAGTTTGCTCAACACACTGGTAACGTCATCTCTAAATACCAGTTTAGATTTATCATACACAGACATTTGTGAAACACAGTGTCTCTCTCTTTGGAGTTTACATGTTGTCCCAGTGTCTACGTGGGGTTTCTCTGCTTCTTCCTCCTACAGTCCGAAGACATGCAGATAGGAGTCAGGTTGAGATGATGTATGGAGGGCGTATGAATTGTATTTCCTATATCACTATTGTATTTGCGTGTGACTCCAATACAAAACTCCTCAGCCTTGAAATTGCTGGTAGTTCAGGACTTCACCACACAGTGGAGCTGTGGCTCAAGCTTTCACATTGCTTTTCCTGCACTGACTCGCCTGTGAGACATGGCATTCAGATTATGGATGAATATAACATATAATATTCAGTGTGTCTAATCTTAAATCAGTGTGTTTTTAATATTTCATTGTGATCCCTGCATGTGTTGGTATCGATCTGGGGCCGGCAACAAACAAATGTCAGCCATGGAGAGGATTCTTATTACTCTTGCAGCTCGCGGTGCTGATTGTATTTTTCTGCTCATAGATAACATTTTGCATTTTCTGTCAAGGTTTTTTGACCCAGCATCTAAGGAAGACTGAGTCGGTGCACAGGAAAATGATGAGCATAGTTCTGCTGTTTCACATCTACAGACCTATTTTTAATGCGACTGCTCAGATGATGGAACCTCGCCTTTGTTTTGCCTTGACGCGGGAAGACGCTGCTGCCTCTCGCTCTGCTTCAAAAACGACGTTTTAATTTCAGAGGCAAACAGTTAGATTGACACGAGATGTGTTCGGTGAACTGCTGCAAAGGTCACGCCAAAGAGACTCCAAATGTCAGTCGTCTCTGAAGTTTAAGCCTTTGCAAGACCTGATGCATTGATACTCATTTCCAGACTTGAAAAAGGTCACTGCTGATATTCAAATTCGGAATAGACTTTTGCCTCTCCATATTGCTGATTGATCATCGATGGACATCTCTGGAAGACACTGGTTCACTGAGATGAGCTTCTGATGTGCACACGTGTATTTATAACTATACTGGAAGTCTGTTTTAGAGCAAACACCCCTGAACTTTTTTACCCTCTTAGTGCCCTTTCAAACCCAGATCGAATTTCTAACAGCGATAACCACCCGAGGCACTATAAACCAAAAGGGGAATTTTAACAGTTTGGACGTTATTTGCAATGTAGTAAATGTCACTATTTGCATGCTAGCGAATCTCTAAGGCAAGCAACTGCTCAACACTGAAACAAAAAAATATATTCTGGAGGTTTTCCACATGAAAATACACCAACCCCTCTCTGTTTTTTGTTCTATTGTCTATTAGGACATACTTACATAAATTGAGGTGCTGATATATTCAAATCACTGAACACAGTGCTGACCATTTTATTTAAACCTTAGATTCCCTTTTATGATGATTTGTAACTGTTGGAGGAGCATTCTGAAACTTAGTGTACGGTATATAAGGTCTATTAATGGAAGGTGAGTGCTTGCAGGTGAAGGAAATGCAATTTGTGCACAAAAGGCAATCTGGGAAACAAAACAACAGGTTCGGTAAAAGCTTTGCACCATTGAAGCTCAGAATTAAAGCAACCTTTCTGGGTAAATGTGTTTGTATGGCCAGAGCTAGGAGAAGTGAAGACATTTGTTTTTTAAAGTGGGGAAAGCTAAGGGTTGATTTGTTTTATTCTAGAGTAACCATGTGTAGAAAAGTTTCTGTATGTGGAAAAAACTTAAAATCCTAGTGCATTCATTATAAATTCTTTGTTTGATCTATAATCAGGGGATGAAGCCGCAGTAGTGAGGTCACATAACTTACTGGAGTCATTAGCACCTGAACATTTATCAGTGTGATGACAACAAGCTAAACTGACAGAAATCAACTTTGAAAAAAACTTAATTGACATATATTTTGTCCAGGTCCCATCCACTATCAGAGAGGGGGTGGGTTTATTACCTTATCTCCCCCAGCCACCAGTCATAACCTTATATATATATATATATCACATATATAAGTAGTGTGTTTTTTACACACACAATAATTACATAGCTAAGCATCCAAGGCTTAATCTTTTGAAGAGTTAGCTAAATATCGACTGTACGTTAAACGTTTAAATATACGAGTGTGATTTTGATTGCGTTCACTGCACCTTTTTCTTCATATAGTTACCATTTGGTGCTAAATGTATATATGCAGACATGTCCATATAAAAGCTATTTAATAAAAAAACGGTATATTTTCCTGATTGAAGCTCGGTGTTACAGCAATAGACAGGAGCGCACTTCTAAATGCTTTAATAAACAAATTTTAAATTCAGTAAATCGTCTGATATCACTTGCGACAAGAATACAAGCTGTAACACTTTCAGAAGTGTGACACAAATATCTGCTTTTGTAATGTCACCACTGACTGACAACCATGCTTTCATTGATTTATCGCATCTGTGTGTTTGGGTGTGTGTTTGATTAAAATGTGCAGCTCTGCCAAAGAGGCTTACACAGCGCTTACAAATAGAGGAAATCAGAGTAGGAAAAAGGTGTGTACGTTTTTGTGTGCGTGTGCTTGTGTGTGTGTGTGTTTTTGTTTGTGTGACTGTTTTTGATTTGATGCTGATTTGAGAGTTTCTTTCACCTTGGACAGAAACAAAGAAGGCACCTTTCAAAAACGTTTTCAACTTAAATTGTGTTTTGTTTAACTTCCCCCCCGAGCCGATGCATTTCTTTTAAGTCTCGCAGCGTGAAGAGAATAGTTTATATAATTTCTATAATTAGTTTTGGGCCTCAAGCAGAAATAAAAAAGCTTACAGGAGTTGAGTGGTAATGAATTTAAGTTTCTGCTGTTGAGATCCTTCATTATCATTGATGTGTTGCGTTGTGGGTTGAAGGGTTGCGTGAGAAGAATTGCATCTGTTATAAAAGTTGAAAGTTTGAGCGTTTCCTCCTCCTCTTCTTCCTGCTTCTCCTCCCACTTGTCCAAATATTTGCTGCACCCCCACAACCAAAAATGGGGCACAGATGGGCACAGAGAATTTGTGTTTTCAGTGTCAGAGAAATAAAGAACATTTTGAAAATATCACATCCAGGAAGTTTTGTTTTCATGCCCATCTGCCTGGGTGTTTAGCTATCGATTACCATAAAACTTGCATCGTGTGTCAGGGAGGAACCCAGTCAACCTAGCTGCAGATCCAGAATTCCATTTTTTTCACTTTCTTTAACATTGCGAGTTTGGACATTTTACAACATTTCTGGGGATTTTGAGAATTTGACAATAATCTTAGTTTAAAAGTAAATGAATTTTAAGATTAAGATACATTTATTAAGATACATTTATTTATCCCAAACACATGCACAGACATACTCATGCAATTGTAGGGAAATTTAACCTCTGCTTTAACCCATCTGCAGGACACACAGAGCAGTGAGCGACCATGTACGGCGCCCGGGGAGCAGATGTTGGGGCACTAGACAGGGTAGGGAGAATCCTCTTGGAAGCCCCCCTAAAATGTTCTTCAGCCCCCCAAAATAATTATTGGGATTTTTTTAAATTTTTTTTTTAAATTAAACTATTGTTTTACACATGGACAAGTTATTTATAACTCCAACACGCTACATATGTGAGTGCATTTCTGGTTTGTATGTTTTCTCCCCCTTCAAATTACCATCCAATAGCCTCTCATCATACTTAACATAAAGACCGGGCACTAGGACCTTGGGGAGTCTGCATCGCTGCTGCACTGGCTTTCTCACCCTGTCAAGTGACGTCTCTCATCAAGACAGCAGGATGACAGCCAAGGAGTTTAGCTCATAGTAAATGATGCACGGAGTGAAATTGTAAGTACAGGTAGTTACAGAATGTGGCTCTGTAGATGTTAACGATTGTTACCTTCTTAAATTTAGGTTTACTTGAAGCAAATGAAAGGGAATATTGTAATGAGCTATGTTAACACTAAGCTAGCTAGCTAGCTATTATGTTAGAAAATGTCTCCAGTGAGCAAGAGTGTGAACGAGCAATTTTGAAATGTAAGAAATAACTATCGACAGCTCTCTTTTCTTTGCATTAATATCTATCTCTAGTATTTTAAAACAATAATATCAGTGCCTATAGATTGTTGTTGTTTATAATCATTTCATATTTGTGTTGTCAAATTTCACAATGACCCTGAAATTCTGTCTCTTCTGTTATCTTATACTGAATGAATGCAAGCAAAGATACAGAGAAAAATCACACTCTTTCTGATTGAATCAATCTATGAACTGTCTGAAACAATGGATATCCGCAGCCCCAAATGAGCCCCAAAAAAATGTGTACGCGCAGCGTGCGCAAACATTCAGCATCCTTACGAGCTAAGCCCCCCCTTTCTTTCAATCCTAGAAACGCCCCTGGCCTGGTTGGAGGTAGCCTACACGCTTTCTCCCTTCAAGTACATTTTTTTCTCTGTTGACAAGATGAACTTTGCTGAACAACATACAAAATGATTCACAACGATATGTATGTTTTTCCCCCCTCTCTTTATTCAAGGGTGAGGGTCTTTCAGTTTGTAAGCAGGATTTATTGACTTCAGGTTCAGTTTCAGATTATGCAATGCTCAAAACCCTGCACTTGCTCTCTAATAGCCCCTGCTTGTGCTTAGACCCTCTGTAGTCCAGCTTCAGCTCTTCTCCTCGAACTCAAACTCGCCTGAATCGCCTGCTCTCAGATTCATCCTGTGCTCGTGGATTTTTTCTTCTGCCCATTATTTTGCCTGTCAAAATTTCCCAACCAATAGAAGTGACATTTTCCAACCTCAGTTGTGGGGTTCTAGCTTTGTGACTTTAGGAGTCCTGTACACGGGAAGAAATGTTGACTTTATGCATTTCAATTACATATTTAAGTTCAACATAACTGTATCGCATAGGTTCAATGTAATGAGTACTACATAGAGAAAATATAGAGTACGTTTTCAGTGGGTAACTTTTACAGTGTTCATGCACTCACGCCCTCCACCAGCTTCCCATCGGTACTTGCAGGAGTCCAGCAGATCCCTGGTCAATATGGAAGGACCAAATGAAAGATCTCAAGTTTTTTATGTTTTGGGATTATGTAAAAACGGCATCCTGTTCATCCTGTTCACCCCCCCCCCCCCCCCCCCCCCCCGTACTACACCATACCTGACATACTTGCTGTTTGGTTTCTATAGCCAGGATGCAGAAATACAGCACATCTATTAATACTTTTTGTTCACATTAATTTGAGGTGATGTTTCCAACTTTTCATCACCGAGACAAAATAGTCTCAAGTGTCATTTCTATTTCAGTATATCTTCTTAGAGATGTGTTAAATACGTACACAAACCTCAATTATTCAAATGTGTGTGTCTTATGATTCCTGTGTGGTACTC
This sequence comes from Platichthys flesus, assembly GCF_949316205.1. Classification (NCBI taxonomy): domain Eukaryota; kingdom Metazoa; phylum Chordata; class Actinopteri; order Pleuronectiformes; family Pleuronectidae; genus Platichthys; species Platichthys flesus. Next base: position 15,895,259 of record NC_084963.1, on the reverse strand, counting down.
GGTCTAATCACCGTGAAGAAGTCGTGATATCCAGAGTGGTTTGTTCTGAAGAAGTCGATAGACCCTCGACAGACAAGCTGTTGACTTGGCCAGCAGGGGCAGCACTTCTGAAGGATTTAACAGAACTGCAGAGCTTCAAATTTGAGCCACAGCAGAGAGAAAGAGATGTTGAACATTTTGACAAAGTGAAACAATTACTCGGCAAATAAATAGTTTAGTCAGTGAGCAACAGAAATGTAATATTACATCATTGTTTGTGTCAGTCTGAGAGACTGTTTGTGTTTGGACTTTGTGCTATGCCCTCCGAATGTCGTTGTGTCTGGACTTTTTGTGTGTATTTGGATTTGTCTTTGTTTCCACTCTGAGCTCTCTTTACCTTGAATTGTCTCTCCGTGTGTGTCCCTCTTGCTTTACTTCCAGTCTTTGACTTGTTTCCTGCCCTTGTGATCGTTTGCACCTGTCTCAATGTGTTTCACCTGTGGCTCCCGTGTGTAAATGCGTCTGTTTCCCTTTGTCTGGACATCTGTTAGGTTCAGTTCTGTTCAACCCCCGGTTTCCCTTATTGTCCTGTGGTCTGTCCGTTACCAGAGTTTTAGATTTCTGACTTGCAGATGCACGGCTTCATACCATAGAATCCTGGCATTTAGTTGAGTACATATAGGCCTAGTTGTATTTCGAGGAGATGCAGTAGCTTGAACCAGAAACCTTGTGTAGCAGGAACGGTCAATGTGTGAACAACATACCAGCGCAAGACGCAACAGATCAGCAACGCAGCTGTCACACTCCGCACACACACACACATCCAGTGGGACCCAGACGTATGATGTTCCTCCCATCACTTCCTGTGACAGTAAAGGTTTGGGGCTCAAACCCTGATTTGTGAGGGGCCGTTCTGTGAGGAGTCTGAATGTTCTCCCACATCTCCAAAGACACGCAGGTCAATGGGTGTCTCCATATTGCCTGTAGGTGTGAATGGTTATTGCGTGTCAGCCCTGTGATGGACTGGTGACCTGTCCATGGTCTCACTCAATGTCAGCTGGGATTGGCTCGGGCCCCTGTGTGACCATCAGTTCAGCTAATGGACAGATGTAAAGCACATACCTGTTTATGGCCCTTCCCCTGTAAAGCACAATTTGAGTTGTGATATCCTCTTTCAAAAATCAGTTGCACCACGTAATAATAATACATAATGTCCGCCCCCCCCTCATTCTCATCTACAGCTGTGACCTATTCTAACAGTCTTCATGCAGTCTGTATATCAACGTGCACTTTAGTAGATGATGGTGCTGCCAAGGACACATTGAGGAAACCTCACTTGGCCTCATACCCTCAGCCACACGTCGAGCTCACACCATGTTGCTCTACAGCTGTTGGAAAAGTGTGAAAGTGTGTAACATGTGAGAAAGTGGTTAAAAGGGTTACGTACAGTACGTTGGGATAGTGTTGAATCTGTATTAACAGTACGTGTTGATGTATGAGTGACTGCATGAATTAATGGAATTAGAATGTGTTGCTCTGGGTAATTCTGGCACTCAATGTTTTTTTAAATGAAGCAAATTTTTTGTGTATGTTGAATATCAACTTGAGATGAGAGGTTATTTATTGTAATTTCATGTTGTCTTGGTGGGATGCAACAAAGTACATTTACTTCTTTACTGTTCTTAGATACATTTTAAATGTGCCTGTGGTTCACATATTTATTTTAAGACAAGAATCTAACTTGGTCCTTTCTTTCCTAAATCCACAATTTGTGTGTTGGCTACAAAGTGTACTGTTTATCAAACTGATGTGAACCTCAAGTTGTCGGTCCAGATTTCCTCTTTGACCAGTAACAAGTAGCCTAAATGCTAAAAGCATTAACAGAAACCTGCATTTGTGTTGTAGCTTTTGCATTCAAGTACTCTTTAATGCACTTGTGTGAGACGTCTCCGCGGACATAGTTGACAATATAGAATGTCAAACTAATTCAGCGTTTCTCTCTGCTTAGATCACCTAACAAAACCTTGCTTTGCCTTGTGGCTGAGGTGCAGACTCAGACCTCTCTAAAATGAAAATGTCACTCACTCCTGTCAAAGGAAGGAAAGGTCTGTCTGATGGATGTAGCCAACAGCGACAGGATTTATGTGCGTTATCCTCACCGGGAGTTTATCGCACTTCCTTGGTTCACACTTGCGAGCTGTTCCAGGTCAGTGCCATTTGAAAAAGTAGCACCGACCTGTTTGTCTGCTCCTTTAACAGGTTGGGAATGATTTATGCTAAATCTCAATAGACATTGATATATCTGAGCAATATCAATATTGGGCTCCAGCATTACAGCAATGTCTACAGTAGACTTTGTCTTCAGATAATATGACTCAGCCATATATTTCATTCATACTTTTATTTTTGTCAGTGCAGCAGTTTATTCAGTTTATCTCAACATGAGTCATTGAGACCTCGAGTAATCTCTTTCAGTCGATAATAATTTTCTTTTTCATTCAAACCTATGACGTTCAGTCTACTGCTAACACAACCAGGGGTCTTAACCTGACCCAATAACAAGTGTTGTTCTCCCCAACATCAATCAGCTCCTCATAGCCAAAGTCACACAATGCAAGTGGTGAAACATGAAGCAAATCTTTACAAATCTATTTTAATTTCATAAAATGTAACTTTTTATGAAATTAAAGCCACAATAGGGTCATTGTAGTCACGTCTAGTCACGTCTAGACTGTCAGTCAGTGGAGCGCATATACCTCTGCCAAGGCCCAGCAGCTGTTATGAAATCAATTGTTGTGAAATGTTAAAAATCGAGTGAGAATGAGTAATTTTCTCATAAGCTATTCATTTAAGAGAAAACAGGATTCAGGCACATCGCCATTGGCTTCATTTTCTACGTCCATTTATAAATGCAGTCTGTGGTCCGGGAGGACGATGAGAACATCCCCCAGGGCTCTCTCACAATAGACACAGTGTGAACGTCGTGGTTCAGATGACCACCGTCAGATGAGCAAAATATAAACATCTTGGTATATTTTTTTACCAGATCTCAGATTCTTTGTGATTCGCAAAGTAAAGAAACCACCACACGGAGGCTGCTTTCTCTCTACAGCGTACAGTACAGTCCTTTTCACTCAGGTAGACAGGGGAGAGTTCTGAGGATATACCATACATGCAGTAATTGCGTTCTCAGTAAAGTCCTGTTAGGATGGAAGGTCTCTGTGACACAAATTAAATTGGAAGGATGAAAAGATTCAGAAAAGTATTCTTTTTTTTTCTTAACCTTGAAGGGGGAGAAGGGACTGCTCTGATGGCACACTCACGCGGGCGCCTCTCTTGTATTCGTACCTTAATCGTGTTGGAAGGAGATATCTAATTAAAAGAGCTTCTTTTCCTCGCCCGCGATGTGTATTAGAGGAGGACAGCCTCATTATAAAGGCATTGAAGAAGCTAGCATGAGTGAACTGCCGACGCCTTTGTAGTGATGCCGCTTTTGACAGAAGGTTCGGGGATTGAGCACTGACTCGCTCGCTTTCCTTTCAATTATGGACCACGTTGTTTTAAAGTTAAGGGCTACGTGTCCCCTCCTTCTCCGTGTGTGTGCCTCTTTTAAACTTTGCCTTCTTCTGTCCGCCGCTTTCCTGCTTCCCCCGCCGCCTCCGGCTGTCAGTCGCCAGGAAAACACGTCGCTGTGATAAATACTGCTCTTTCGACGACTGCCAGTTAACCTTTGGCTGATATTTATCGTCTGTTTTGTTGATGTAAGTTGAGAAAAAAAAGGAGCTTGTTTTGAATGACAGGTACCTGCTGAGATGACGGTGATGCAAATGACTGTAGCTCTATTAGGTGTAATTTTCCAGACGCTAATAAATTGTTCTTGTCGTCCACCCCTGACATCAGGACCCAGCGATGCACATGTAGATCCATCCATCCATTATCTAAACCGCTTTGAGGGTCGCAGGCGTATAAAGATGTTTAATTATAAATAAGTGTGCAGTTTTTCTTCTGCCAGAGGACTGTGACTGTTATAATCGTTATGAACGCATAGTTTAAAACTCATACAATAGAAATCAAAATAGATTTCCTCTATATGGGGTTTGTTGGGGAGCAGAGTAAAAAGTACTGCTACAGATGTAAAACAGTTTACAGTTTGATTCTCTGTTATTCTCTTTTCTTAAACATGTCTTTAACTGGAAATCACATTTTATTTTTAGCAATTCTTATCAAATTAGACAAAGCCAAAAATGAAGTATCACAGTGATAAAGGTCCATGCATGAAGTAGACACATGCACCTTTACTCTGAGGCTGAGCTGTGTCTGTTTCCGTGTCTTTCCTTGTTCTGTACAAGTTGGATGCAGGAACGCGTTAGCTCTGAGTTGTGCTGAATTAAATTCTACATCTTCAATCGATGCGACAACCACACAGGCGGATGTTAACAGCGTTTGGACAACATTGGCTGTCAGACAATTATATCACACCCATCACCATTCATTTACATCTCTACACGAAGGACAATGAAAGAAGGAAATGTCCTCCTAGGCTGATATTTTTTCATATACATTATGAGCAACTGCAGATAATTTAAAACTGGCCAATGTTGTATCCATTATATACACTGCTTATACTTTGAGGGTCAGCATGGAGGCCGGAGTTAATTCAGCTGACAGCGAGCGAGAACCTTGGCATACATAGACGGGTCGCCAGCAAATAGCAGGACTGAAAGAAACAAATAAGAATTAACACTGACATCAACATTCAAATTAGAGTCTCCCCAATCTGCATGTCAAAGGTGGAAGCCGGAGTGGGAAGTGGGAGGAAACCGGAGTACTCAGAGGAAACTCCACTTAGACACAGGGAAAACATGCAAACTCCACCTTAACCGGTCTCCGATATTTATCGGGCACATTTACGTATCTTTTTGTGTCTGATTCCCAAACCTTCATTTAGAGATCCCAACACACATACTGTATGTTGTTGAGTGGAAAAAAACCGACCTGTGTTGAAATTATTCTTTTTGAGGAACGAGAAGCTTTCGAGAGAATAATGAAGGCCCACAGGTGACAGCCGTGGACTCAGGTGTCCAGCTGAGTCTTGCTTGTTGTTCTACCTGGGGAGTGTCCTCAGAGGTCATGTGTGTTTTATGAGTGGGCTTTGTGTGGCTCTATTGACGCTGACAACAATCTGACTCCACCTGCAGAGCTGTCCGAGAGGAAAGGCCCGCTCTGCAAACACTGTGGGTCACAGCTGGGGAGCCGAATAACAGAACGGCCAGATGCCTCCTCCTGATACTTTCACTCTCTGTGGTTTCGCTCGAAATTAAAAAATGTATTGTTTTAACTTGAAAGAATTAGGTGGCACCTTGGTGTGCTGAAATAAAGTTTCAGTGGTGACTGCCAACGTTCTGTGATGTTTCCTATCATTAAGAAAAAGAATATGGATACATAACAACAGGGTTCTCTATGTGATTTAAAAGGAGAAGTGAATGCAGGAGATAATTCATTGAGGAGCCGGGATTCAATAATACAGTTGACATGATTCTGTTTCTTTGCTATAGACATCTAAGGGAGCAGGAATGTGAAGGGTAGAGAGCAGCAGTTTTTATTTTACCTCAACCTTTTCACATTTGCCTTTCAGCAATACTGTAAAAGCAGCCTTTGAGCATCAAATGAGTGGAGACCTAGAGACCCTTACTGAAAACTGAGTTATTCTCAATTAAGTCGTCAAACAACTTAAGTTCTGCCATACACGATAACACCCTCACCTCTTTCTCTACACAAACATGCTGGACAAGGAGGATGCAGAATCCCCTGGGGCATTTTCAAAAGATCTTTTTCCTTTTTTAAAGCAGTTGGAAGGCTGAAGGAAAACTTCTTAGTGAGAAAATGAACACTTGCAACATGAAAGTCTTTCACCACGATGTGCTCATTTGTTTTTTACATGGATAATCTGGAGACAGAGACATTTTGGTCATCTAGTGTCTTTTTGTGTTGGTTGGATTTATTGGGCTAAGGTTAGGGTACATTGTTTGGATGAACAGGGCCTGTTCTAAACCAGCCTGTTTGGAATGTTCTGTTTTCTTGTTCCGTGTTAATGCTCTGGAGCTCTTCAGTCATTAGTGAGTACTCCTGTTCTGAAGTTCTACAATACACAATCACAGTCACTTTTTATTGTTCGTAAAAGCATGTTGTGTGCAGAGCTTTTTATAAACAGTATATGATTTAGAATCAGGTTAGAAAACATTATGTTGATCCTACCGGGTTTATCTTCAATGAAGATTCTATAGTCAGTTTTTTTCAGAGGTTTTATAAATTCATTTAGAATGATTCACTGAACAGCTGTTATTTCTTCATGCCATGACAGAGATCTGCCCCTGTTGAGGGTCAGTCTGCCTGTCTGTGTCTCAGTCTGATATGATGAAAAGGAAATAACCGAAATGATCTAGCTGCGATTGTGACCTACAGTTTGACCCAGTTGTTGACCACTGCTGTGTTTAATATTAGGATGTTAAAGAAGACACATTCAACTTGGTCCACAGTTCCACTGTTAAGCCCCACCCATACTGACTGCTGCAGAGTGCTGGTTGCCTGTTCAATACAAGTACTGAACATATTATTTCTCCAAATTGCACTGCACTTTCGCTGTCAATTTTACGATACACATGCGAAGTTGTGAAGCTGATAACTTGAACTGTTCGTGAACAATGCGTTTCCACACATAGACAGAGGTTTGTAGAATAAGTAAGTTGAATATATATGCTAAATATTATATGTTTTCCTTGTTACAATAATCTGCACATTAAGAAAGTAAGTTGAGAAATGAACCGAAGTGTCGGTTGACTCAGGAAGACTTCATGTACAATTCTCTTTTACCCCCCCCCCCCCCCGTGCCTAATCAGCTAGATGTTAGATGTGTATGGTAATCCAATCAGATTTTGCCATGATCTCAATCAACCGTGTTGCGTTGTTCAGTTAACATTTAATTTCCTCCTTTTCCAGAATAATACAATGGCGCAGTGTACATTCCTGTTAAACTTCCTTCCAGCAAACAATAATCCTCTAACTACTCTACACTGAACACAGTAACATTCAGTAATTCAGCCGGTGCCTATTTTACATGAACAAGCTGATCCTCTCAGCAGCCCCCTGCAGGATTAATGCAGCGGTACTCACCAGCACAGTGTCACTTCCCAGACAGGCGTTCTGCCAGGGCCTGGCACTGGAGCACATGTCGAATCTGAAAGGTCCCAGCCAGTTTCTTCAAAATGTCTTTTTGTTTTCCCATGTTGCAGTTATTATAGGAGTATTTCGAGATAGGCTCTGTGTGTGAGTGTGTGTGTGTGTGAGTGTGTGTGTGTTTGAGGGGCTGTGCATCAGCTTTAAAGGGTCCCCTGTGGATCCCTCCCTCCTTCAGAGCGCCTGCCACTCTTAAACACATCTCCACCGGCAGTCGTTCGGTTGCTAACCTCCTGATCTGACTTTCTCTCAGACTCTAGCTCTCTGCACCACTGCCATATATGAAAGTGAACCTTTACCATTTCCTCTCAAAGCTAACTTGTGTTTACCTTAATTACCCGACACTAAAACTACAGCCCTCTCCAGTTAGAATGTAGGTCTTTCTGTGCATAATGGTGCAGGTTTATCAAGCAAAGCCGTTCATCCTGAGGGACACAAAGGGACAAAGGCCCTTTTCCCAAATTGATCTCTCTTCAATAGCTCTTCACCCTCTCAGCTGTGGAGGGCTCTCCACATTAAGCGGTCATGTATTAATAAACAGGTAAACTGTGGGATGCACACAACGCTCTCCACTGCAAGTAGGAGGAATCAGTCGCCATGGATACTGATAGATACCGTGCTCACCCAACCGTTAAGGCTATTGTGTGGCGTGTCCCTGTGAATGTACTTACTGCTCTCCACTTGACAATGGAGACATGTTGTCTCTCATTTGAAAGATGAAGTGTCAGTGTGGTTTTAACATTGACTACGTTTATATGGACACTAATATTCTGATATTTACCTGATTAAGAGCAGTCTGAATAAGACCACTAGGTACACAATATTTATTAAACACCTTAACCGGTAAAAGTTCACATTCAGAATAAGAAAACAATAAATTAGGACATAAAGTATTCTGATCTAAGTCACATTATGTAAACGGGAATATGAAAGAAATATACTATTGGCAACTACAGTGAAAACTTTGATCAAAATAATGTCCTTTACTGAAGTAGTGTAGCAGACCGAATATTGGTGTCCATGTTTGCATATTGTTCTTATTCTTATTTAAAAGTTAGTTCAAATGGAGCATCTTACAAAGATGTTTGTCTTTGTGTCCTTCGAGTTTGGGCCTATACAAGAAAAATGTGTGTTTGTGTGTGTGTGTGTGTGTTTAATAGCAATTAATAGTTATCCAAACTCAAAATGAAAAGATAGGATAAGAAGTCCTTTATCAGTCCTTTATTAGTTATTATGGCAATAGGGAAATCTATAAAAAATACATCACATAAGTAGCATGTTGTACTTGGTTGAAGGAATATGATGTTTTAAATATAGAAGAAAATACTTAATTAATATACATAATTACAGCGGTATATAGAGTGTAAAGAAATATATGATCTGTGAGAATGAATATGGCACAGTAAGTATTGCACAGTTGAGAAATGTTAAAGTTCACTCTGTAATGGTGGGGCATGTAGTTTCACTGGGAGCAGAGCTTGCTGTACAGTCTTTCTGCTGCAGGAAGGAACGATACCTCTCCTTCAGACACCTAGGATGAATCCGTCTGTCGCTGAAGGAGCTGTGATGGTGTCCTGCAGGGGGTGGGACTGGTTGTCCATCAGAGGAAACAGCTTCGCCATCATCCTCCTCTGTCCCACCACCTCCACTGGGTCTAGGGGTAATCAGTCTGTCCAGTCTCTTCCTGTCAGCACTTGAAATGCTGCTGCCAGTAAGGGATATATTAGACAGTTTTGCGTGGCCAAAAGATCAACTGTCATGACTCTGCAGTTAAAGTGAACCTTTGAAGAAACTCTCTAGGATTTTTTGTTGTACTTTTTATGGAGCTTTTATTTATTGTTGTGGATATGTTGTCGGACTCCTGGATTGTTTGGCCTTGTTTTGATTGCACTTCGCAGTTTGTTATTTTCCCGTTTTGTTTTAGACTCACAATTCAGAGCACTTGTCTGTCCTCCCACCCTTCTTGATTATCTGCCCTTCCTTGTTTGGTTACCTCCGCCAAGGATGTGTTGTCAAGCGAGATTAAGAAACAGCTACAGGGAGGATCCCCACAAAACTTGCTTGATTTTCTTTCTTCAACATTTGGCATTAATATTGAGAGGACAGATATTTAGGAGCGTGTGCAATTTGGTGCACATCCAATTCATAATGCAGATCAAGTGAATTGAAACGTGTTTTTTTTAGTTGGGGACTGTTGGGCCTTCTGAAGGCCATTTCAATTTCACCTGTGCATTTAGCCCTCTTGTCAGTATTCTGTTTATGTGACAGTGTTTCTCCCGGTGTTTATTCCTCCGGTTTGTATGACCAAGTTAAGTTTTTTGACCTTTTGCTTTGCCTCTGTGTTTTTGGACACCGTTGCCGGATTTAATTGTCTACCCATGCAAACCCAGGCCCTGTCTGCATTCTGGTCCGTATCTTGCTATCCGTCCTGACCCAAACCCTATATGGTTTTTGCTCCCCATGCAAACTGTCAGGGCTCGTGGAGTGGTGTCAGCACCAGGGGGTTTAGTTGGCCCCTCACACTATCCGGTAGCTGCTTTGGATCATCTTTGATTCAGTTAAGCCTCCACAAATCTTGTAAATGGCAGCAGAATCAATCGAGTGAGGTCATGGGGGCTAAAATGAGCCATAGTGTTGCACTGTGAGTAAAGCTATTCCGTTTCTGCCAGGTGCGATTACTGGGCACCATTAGCGATAATTAGAGAAACTCTGTGATGTAGGTTCCAGGGGTTTTAGAAAAAGGGAAAATGCGTGGAATAAAAATGAAAATATCTCTGCTGCTGCATTCATTTTAATGCATTTTCTCAAGCCGTCCATTATGAGTCTCTTATTGTGATAGAAGTGCAATGCCTAATCAGATGAGTCCTCTTTTAATTACTCTAGTTAACAGTGCATTGAGCTCACAGTGCACATATTTCTTAAGATGTGCTTAATCAAATTTTCCACAATTGAGCTAATCCAGCCCTGTGCTGGATACCACGATTATGTGCGGAGGAAATCAGGGCTGATGATAAAGGTTTGGCTTGACCTTGCAACAAACGTGTTTAAATTTAAATCAAGACAAAGAAGTGTTTAACCTTCAGTTACTTAAGTAGCTTGTCAGTGTTAATCTTTGCAGAAAGCAGGAAAAAAGAAAACAGGAAGAGGTGTTTACGCAAAGATGCGTTTTTCACCTTGCTGTAACATTCAACCATTCTCCAGTGAGTGTGTGTGTGTGTCTGTCTGTGATATCATCATCTCAGAACGCACCATAATTAAGACGTTCCCATCTCCTGCTTCGCTCAGCATATCAGTGCAATGGGAATGGACTGCAGAGACAAACTGTGATGGTTTATCTTGGATGTTTGTTAAAATCAGCCTGAGTTGCTGTTTCGACACAAGGCAGAAAACACCCCCAGGATAACCCCAATTAACGAATGTATTAAAATACAGCTATTTTCACTAATCTAAGTATTTATCTAAGATTTTTTATTTTTCCGCCAGACTTTCTCTCATGAGGCTTCTGTCTTTATATTTGTTTCGCCTCTTGTGTAGTTTGTGTTTGTAGACTCACCTTGAAGAGGAGGATGAGGAGGAGGAGGAGAGGTACAAGGGTGCGAGATCCAGAGCTCATCTCAAGCTTATATCCCCCTGGTAGAATTTCAGTGAGCCAAAACAAACACTCAAAAAACTGCAGTATATGTTTGGGAAGATGCTCTTTGATTAAACCGAGATTAAAATGTTTGCTCGTGATGAAAATACACAGTAAAATGGATCAAGAACATCTATAGTCCTTCATCAAATATATGCCTCATGCCTGCAAGACAAACAGATTTTTTCAAAAGTAAATCACAGTGGTGGTCACTTTGTTTACCCCAGTGAGGTTTCGTCAACCTGATTATGACTGCTCGTCTCTCTCCGATATTGACCTACAACAACTAACCAGAGGGAGGCCAGGGCTAATCTTGTGTTTGCACTTTAAATATTAAACAAGCACACTCACCGTTAATTTTTTTATATCCCAGGGCTGGATTCATAATGCATCGTGCCGTGCTCCGTTTGCAAATTCGAATGTGGTATATTGTTCCTCATAAAACAACGTGTAATGTGTTCCAGGGGGGCCGATGCAATGTTGTGTACGTGGCTGAGTGAGGGGAGACAAAGGTAAGAGACAAAGATCAATAGTATAAGCTTATTATTTACAAAGCCTTGATTATGCCTGGACGTCCTCCGCGGCTTCCTCTGAATAGAGCGAGTTTCCATTATCGCTGGATCGTATGAAAATTCACGGCTAATGGTGGTGCTCGGTGTGCTTGGACGCTGCCAGGAGAGTGGCACCGCATTAGCATAACATCAATGTCAAGCTCACATGCCTGGAACCAGCTATTCAGTATTCATACTGTCATATAACCGTGGCACTCAGAATCTCAAACATACAGGTGTCTGGTAAAATCACCAGTCGAACATGCCTGTGTACAGTAGACTGTGCCGCAGTCACACTCTGACGGAACTACACCCAAAAAATGTAAAAAGGCCACTTTGCTGCCCACAGAGATAAATCATAAACAGGAAAAGGCTGGAAGAGGTGATGTTCTTTAATGAGAGTGCATTTTAGCTCCACGGTTGAGGGGGACAATGTCAATGTACAATATGTTCCAATGGTGCGCGCTAACTTTCACTCAGAGGCAAGCAGAGGTGCGGGGATGGTTCACCATGGGTTCTGTGAATTTAATAAATATGGAACACCAAGGTGGCGTGATTGTGAGCAGTGTGTGTTTAATACAAAATGAGTCATTTCATCGATGTGGGTTTAGAGCATGAGTGAATCACAATGAATATTGGTTGTATACCTCCAACATGACCCAACAGTCCACTTAAATTCGGACGGGTTTGGTTCAGGGGGTATAGTGGATCGTCCTGTAACCACACAATTGTGGGTTTGATCCTAGTCTTCCTCTTCCATCCTTGGGCAAGATACTGAACCTCAACATTTCTCTGACCACTGTACTGTTCTCATAGAGCAAGTGCCCCACATATAATGCACTGTATGCACATGCTTGTGTGAATGGCAGAAAACTTCAGGCTATAAAACGTTTTTTGATTACTAAATTGCTTTATAAATACAGACCATTACAATTCTGGTCCAAATTTTGGACACATAGAAGAAAACATAAACATCTTAATACAATGTTGCAGAAATATTAAACAAATCCTGGATATGTCTCTTTGTCTCGATCCTAATATTGCATGAGTTCCTCCTTGACCCATGTCCCATCCTTCCACCAAATTTCGTAGAAATCAAACAAAAGACAAAGAGAAGAACATAATTAAAAATAAACATCCTTGTGGAGGTATAGTTACCATCCTGTGGCCCAAGTTGCTGTATTTAATGGTGAACTAAGTCATGTGAGAGTGACTATGTTAGCCCTGGGATAATGTGCATATAATGTGAGAATGATAACTGAGCCCAGAAAGGTGGAAGATGAGTCGCGGGCAGCTTGAAAATGAATGCAGACAGGTAATATTAGTAGGTTTGTTGGATAAGAATATTACCTTATCAGATGTAAGGAGAAATACCACTTTGACTTAGGTACCATTGCATTTAAAATTATTTCTAACTGTGACAGCAGTAGAGATATATTTGGCGAGTTTCTTCGTGGTTGTTTTCACATCTGGCTTCTTTTGTCTCGTTATGGAGAAATGCTTGATTGCAGATGTTGACAAATGAGTTAAAATAGCAGAAATAATAAATACAAATACAAATAAATGACAAAAATGTATAATTTATAATTAATAACACTTTATGTAGTAGCTGTCCAGCGAACACCATGAATTCACCATATAAACTGAACTTACGAGTTCCTTTATGGGAAGAGAAAACTATCTCGCTTATTAAATAAAGTTGACAACTTACTTCTTATAGCTCATAAAAAGTTGATTTTTGATTCACGATTTTTATAAGACTTAAAACCTCCAATCATAATTCTGTATTCAGGAGCATACATGCTCAAATGGAAACCGTGTATATACAGAGCGGAGCTTTCAGCATGGCTTACTAAAACCACTAGAGTCTCTACTCTCTCTGTGAGGAGAACTTATATTTCACTCAGCTTTACTTCAGTGCAGTTTGTGATGAACACTTCCCTGGCCTCCCTTGAATGTTCATAATAAAGCTCTAAGTGGTCCAACAGTGATATTTCATTTAACGGGTTTATGCAGAGGTAGAATAAATGTGCAGCACATTCACACATTCCTCAGTCCCCATAGCTGCTTGTCAGATATAATGAATATGTACCTTTTTATTTAACTAATAGGAACAATGGTAGAAACATTCAGAGGTAATGATATCTGGAATTGAATATGAGTTTATGCTGCTGTTAATTCAGAGAGCATGTACAACTAAACTGCCCAGAAGCAGTTTATATATGTGCTGTGGTGAGTGACCAGCTTGTTTGCCCTAAGCTCCACATTATGCATGAAACATGCAGCAAATCCTCTGCAATTTATTCTTATGCTGAATGCAAAGCAAACACATTTACTCTTAGGCATGCTTATGCCATACAAATATAAAAATCATGTTTGGCATGATAAAATCACATGAGAGGAGATTCATTATGGTCCATGCGAAAAAAAGCATAAGATTTTAAAATGCTTTAGGGCCACTTGCAGAAATGCAAAGCCTTGCACACAGATGAGTCACATTAAAAGCTGTGGAAACCATATTAAAAACACATGTATAGGTGCACATTTAATCAACTCCCACCTCCAATATTCAATTTCACAGATAATTTAATAATTATTGTCTCTGCATTGTTTTTTCTGCACTGTTGGATTCAACAGCAGTGAATCCTCCAAATCATAATGCACAAACCCACCAGTATAACAAACTAGTGGTGAATTAGCAGCCTGAGGGCTCAGTCGCACCCTGCTCTGGCAGTTGAGTCCAAACCAACATAACAGGTGTGAAGTGTGCGTCACACCATGGTCCAGACCAACGGGCCAACATTTAGTCCAACCGACAGAGGTGGTCTGATCAAACTGAACCATGGTTTAATTACTTTGCAGTGTGAAAACACTTTTCTAGATGGTTTTGACTTTCAAACCAATTGCAGGAATTTGAGACAGTATTAAAAAGAGAAGAAAAAAAAGGAGCAGAAGCAGCGTGATTTTATGTCGTCTTTGCCTACGACGACATGTTTGTTTGTAATACAATAATGATATATGATTCTATTCTCTTGTCATAACTCTAGGACTCTTGGTTAAAAAAAGTGTATTTTGCTCTAACTGTATCTCTTAAAGGATGGCACAGTGGTGCAGTGGTCAGCTTTGTTACCACACAGGGTTTTCTCCGGGCACTGGAAACCTCCTACAGTCTAAAGAAATGCAGATTAGGTTAATTAATGACTGAAATTGCCTGTAAATGGGAATACAAACTGTGGACGTGTACAGGGTGTACCCTGCCCCTCGCTAATGCTAGGATTGGCTCCAGTCACCCTAGGACCCTCTAAAGACAAGTGGTCCAGCTAATGGATGGATGGATGTGTCTCTTAAACAATCTCTGACTCCAGTTTCAATAAAAGCAAAAAATCAATACACAGCAAAAAGGAGATAATAATACGATTGACCCCTTTTTGCAAGATGCCACCGAATCCTACGCACTCAACCTTTTAGGCATTTTGAATCTTGCTTGTAAATTCAGTATTCGTTTCTTCATGTGAGCAAAAATTATGACCAAAAACTGTTTATATATTGTTTGGTTGTTATAGGAACACATTGGACCACATTGCCAGGGTAATGATGGTAATATCACACGCATAAGAACACCAGTTAGTAAACAACATCATGTTACCTCCGGTGGGCTATCGTTGTTACCTTTAACGATCATGTGACAGAAACACGCTCACTTATCACACTCTTAATTCACACACATGCATAATGCAGAGCATCAGACTGAGAAGGGAAAGAATTACAGAGGTCCAGGACTCTGGGACCTCATATCTGGCTGTCGGGGAACACCGGACAACTTGTGTAAGGCTTCAAGAAAACAAGATAAGGGTCACAATATGCTGCAAAGCATGCTGGGGCAGTGCAGTGGTCAACACAATGACACGTCAAGCCACTTTGCTGCCTAAAAGGATCGAGAGCCACTTGTCTAACTGTCACTTGCAAGGCAGCTTTGCCCCCTGGCAGACAACGCTTATTGCTTAGCATTGTTTCAGCTGTCAAGAAGCTACTGTGTATAATATTGTTTGGCTGTTTGCAAGGCTCATTGTCATCGTGATGCTTAGCGATGTCCTGCCATATTGTTTTTCGCTGCTTGGCAGGCGTCTCGAATTATCTGCAGAATTTGTTCCAGTCTGCCTCCAAGCTTTGTATTATTATTTTCTCTGTGGGAGATTTTGTGATTTTGCTGCCGAGCTGCCTGTGGTGCCCACATTGTCAGGTCGTTAGATTCAGTGGAAAGTGCCCCCAATAGGCCACCATCAGAGAAACATAAACAATATACTGTGTTTGCAATGTAAAAACTATAAAAGGAAAACTTCTATGATTTTAAATAAAGTGAAAAGCGCAGATTTAATGGGCTTTGCAAACTTCCCTTTAACAAACTTAATTAGGTCTAAAGGCCTCAGTATGCTTCTCCGAGTCCGTTGCGGACTGACGGACAGACAGATCAGACGGACCCTTTTTGATTTATAGTTCTACGAGCCTTTTTGTTGTGAAAACAATTCACCGCCAGAACAGTAGATGGCGCAACTGAAGTCGAGCTTAGAGAAGCCTACCTCATGAGGTATATAGAAGAAGTCCACGCTGGTTTATTTACGTCCTCCCGGCTCCTCACACACAGTGAACGATGGCAACTAACAGAAAAAGGATGTTGATGACGCGACAGTTTTTGCTGAAATAAAGTGACACCCAGCGGGTCATAATGCTTATGTTATCGTGTCTTAACGCAGCGGTTCCCCGGTCTTGTTTCCAAACTGCGTTGCTAATTCAACAGCCTGAAGCTACACAAAGGCAGCTAGCTTCCCCCCCCAGCTTCCACACACAGTCAGCACGGACACCCGATACTAACTGCTACCAAGTGTTTGCTTCTAACCTGACGGTGTTTGAGAAACAGCCCGTTATGAAAGTTCGTTATAACCGTATGTGACCGTACACACATGCCGTAAGTGCTCTAACCAGCCACCGTCAGCCGGACAACGCCGCTGGCTTAACACACTTACTTGTCACATTAATCATAGAGTCGTAGTTGTGATTTTGGTTTATCGTGATGTAGGGAATGAACAGGAAGTTTCCATTCCGAAATGCTGGCGTTAGCGGACCAATCACAGCCAAGGGCTATCCGTGGGCTCTCTGCCATTTCGACGTGTAGTTAGAAAAATGAGAGCTGCACGAAAAGCTCTCTGAGGAGCCGCGGAGAGGCCCGGAGAGGGTGTTCCACGTTGGAGAAGGCGGTCCTATCTGTCCGTGTCCGTCAAAACGGAGAAGCATACATTGGCCTTAAGTTTTAATAATGTCCCAAAATCACGAAATTACAAATTTTGACCTGTGTTGAGGCGAGACAAGTTCAAAATGGGGTCTACAGAGCAGTTCTGCAGGGGATGTCATGCTGAGCCACCTCCCATCTCTCTTCAAGACAAACCTCCTCCAGTCCTTGGACAAGACACTGAACCCCATATCCCCCCTGGCCACTGTGCCAGCCGTGTATGAATGATGTGTGATAGAGAAAGTGCGGCATGCTGCATGGCTCCTGGTGCCAACCCCCCTCCCCCCTCCCCCCTTTTCTCCCTTCAGTGTTTGACTTGCCATTTTTTTGCTTGAGTTATGTGCGGGTGTGCGATGCCTCAAACTTGATTGGACAACACTGCTCCGATGTCAGATTTGATTGGATCATCCAGTCTAGCTCCCCAATCAAGACTGAGACGTTTAAAAGCCTAATCATCTGGGCAGCTGAAGCTTGGCTAGTCTGCCAGCCGCCTCGTCAGTGCTGGCTAATTCAATAACTGATTTTGCAGATCTCACTAGAGATGAGGTCTGTCTTGAAAGGAGCAGGGGTTCTGTTTTGTTGTTTGGTTTTGAAAGGTTCTGTGTGTAAGCTTTTGGCAGAAATTGAATATAAAATACTCCTAGTGATGTTTCACTGGCTTGTTTCATCTAAATTGTACAAATTGTTGTTGTCTATACCCTAGCATGGGCCCTTTCTATATCTTAATACTTTATATTCACATATAAAGAGTCCTCTAAGGAGGCAGCCATGTTTATTTACAGTAGCCCCAACTGGACAAACTAAACAGCTTATGAGTTGAAGTCTACCACAGGCTCTACCCCATGTTTGACCGGGGGTGTGGGAAATAAGGGTTTTTCAGCTGCAATCCGCAACTTCACCACTAGATGTCACTAAATTCTACAAACCGAACCTTGCGGAGATATCTGAGTTTTGTTTGCATTTTGTTCTCAATATAGGTGAATAAATGTAACTCTGTTAGTAAATGACTTTTTACCAGAAACACATTTACACGATACATTGTCATTTGATAAACATACGTGATATTGTGAGTAACGATTTTTACATATAGAATAAAGCATATAGAATGCACCGCACTCTGTTGAGCAGTGACATGAGAAAATGATCAAAACAAAAAATAATTTGTTTTACACAACTAATAGTGATTTTCCTTGAAGCTTTAAAATTAGGCTTAAATTACCAGCCTTCAGTTCAATGCCTCACTACAGTTTTAGACTACATTCACTTTTCCTCAGACCTTTAACCTTTGACCTTCGGCGTATGTTTGAGTCCAATTGACAATTGTTCAAAATTTGAAAAAGTCCCTAAGAGCGGACTTGAGGTGTGATATTCAAGTGGCCAAAAACGTGGTTTGGCCTTGTTAGATCTGTGGATCTCTGGCCGTGTACCAAATTTAAATACATTTCCTGGAGCTGAGAATGGGAGAGACAGAAAAACATATAAAAACATATGTCAAACCCCAAAACATAATGCAGCTGGCACGGAGGCATTAAATACTGGTGCTGTGAAACCTGGGCCACACTGGAGTAAAACCTTTTTTTACCGCAGTTTCAGTGTGTCAGAAAACGTACACTTCCTGGACCTGTTTAAAGCAATCTCGCAATTCTGTTGACTGAATCCATATTGAGCATATAGCCATATTTTTATTTAAGAAAATACAATAGTAATGACGGAAACCTTGCAGCTCCCACGCAGACACGATTCCTGTGTGAATAGACGATCAGGACACGCAGCAGCTCATGCAGACAGTGTGGCCTGGGGCACAAGTTCCCTTCATATTAGGAGTTTTCTTAACTTTCAAATGTGTATAGTGTATATATGTCTGTAGACAGGCTGTGGAGATATCAATCATCTCATCAAACTCACTGTGAGAAAGCAAATAACTTATTTCTCCCAAATGTCAAACTATTCCTTTTACACACTGGTTGAAATCCCTGTGATATTTTGTGCGGATGGTGTGATCTTTATCATGTGGATCGCACTGACATAGTAAAAATTATGCCTGTGTAAGAACAGCATTTAAAAAAAAAAATCTAGTCCAAAATATTTATATTTTCATAAGCTTTTCCTTGTTTAATACATATATAGTGCAGTCACACATAGAGCAAGTAGCACAGTATATTTCCCCAAATTGATTCATCATTAAAAAGTTTCATCTTCATGCTAAATTCAAAATCTGGAATAAAATATAGATTGTTTGACTGATTTAAAGAAAGAAAGTTCAACTAACACTCTGGATACAAACCCTGGCTGAGCATGTGCATTATTTTTTAATAACTGCACAGTATGTAATGGATCCAATTCAAATAGCTGCCTATCTGTAGACAACCCTGAGGCCCTGTCCCCACACTGCTACATTCTACCTTTTATGCTGCAAGAATATCCATGCTTTTTGTATAAGGAAAGTTTCAGAGGTAAATTGAGCGTATGATTCTCCCTGAATGTCTAATCACAGCTAGACGACTATCAGCAAATGGTATGGAGCCTGAGAAGGACCTCTCGCTGACCCCCACCTGAATAATTTCACCGCACCGTGTCTGAGCTCCGTCTGCCTCCTAATGATCAGACACGGACCGAACATGTGCGTGCACTAAGTGGAGTCAATCAGAGGCTTGATTCTTTCTAACCTGTGGAATCGACGGAGGCAGAAAGGCAGAACACACTGGATAGATGCACTTCAGCAACAGAAAGAGACGATCTGACAGCCGGTGTTTAATCTGTCCATGACGATCCATCAGCGTCAGACATCACTGTCACAGGCTTACACTCAGGGCGCATGATGGACGACGGAAACAAAATGTGAGTTGAGGGCAGCGCCTCACAAATTCAGCTCTGCTCAGAATCACAATGTGCATCAGGCATAATTTTTTTATGCGTTACATTTATAATATTTGAATTTTCTAGTGTCCTACACCGCATCTACAAAGTCTGAAAGAGTCCACTTTGTTAAATGTATCTTTTGGGTTTTAAAGAATAATTCTTTTTTTTTTATAAATGGATGGAAATCAAAGAGACTAAAGGAAATGACTGAATAAAGAATTCAGATTAAAAGGGTTAGAATGGATGAACTAATAATTTCAAAAACTTTTATCGAATATATATTTAATCATTTTAACGACTTGCAGTAAAGAGCAGGTTAAAGATTGAGAATAATAAACTAAAGAAAAGAAAATAAACAGCAAAAACATAAATATCGCATCAGCATACAATAAAATAAAAATAATTTGGTTGGTCTGTATGTTAACAAGGAGAACATCTGTGAACAGCCTTTTATAGCAAAAGACGGCGTTTGAAATAAAGACCGTAACCCAAAGTCAGTGACTGCGCCTTAAAATACGATGCACCAAGGTTCCAATTCTGTGCAGCGGCAGAAGCTATTACCTTGACCAAACAGAGAGGGGTGCAAATAAAAATCTCTCTGTTGTGTCAAACCGACCTCAGCAAATATGAAGATACGTTATAAGCTTTCGCCTAGTGAATAATTAGGCTGCAGGATGAGGCCCAGCAGGAGGTGATAGAGCTCTCAGCTCTGACAGTTTGTCTGAAGGGAGGGTGTGTGAGTGGTAGGTGCTGAGATGAGTCACTTTTGACCTGAGGCGTCTTTAGAACAAGGTGAAGACGTTATAAAGTCGTCTGTGTCGGTTTTTAAGTCCGTATGATTTAAAATGATCCATCATGGTAAATTGAGTGATAAAACTCGAGTGGCAACAGTGTTTAACTTTAACTGTTGTTCGGCTAACAGCCACAACATCGTCAACAATGAAAATTGTCCTGGGGCCGACAAAAGCACAAGATGATATGTGATTGTGTACCTTCGTTCCAAGGTGATTGCAGCGAAGGAACTGTCTTCAGGCTGTGTCTGGAAAGCTTCCTTTACATCACAGAGGGGTTTTAATTTACAGTCCTACCTTGATGCATGGCATAACCACACAAAGTGTATGACAGACTTCATGTATCATAACACATGATACAACCCAATCATGTGTGATGGATCTATTTTTTTGTTCAGAGGTGTTATCCAGTGAAATCTGAAGTATAAATCTGCACATTCGTCCGCATACAGCAGTTAACCTGTTAACCACTTCTTTAATTATACGTGCACAGTGACTGTTACAATAGGCTGTTTGTTTGGCTTGTGTTGTTGCTGGTCACTTCTGTCTGATACACTCACCCTCAAAATGATCACCAAAGCATCATGCTAAGCTCCCTGTATGAACTTTTGCTGCGGACATCCTCTTTTATTTTGAAATCACTGTTTCCATTTGTATGTTGTGTTTTTGACTTCCTTTCTTAGGGTGTTTTCCCTCCAGTATCCTGTTGTGCCTGAGTCTCATTAGTGATTAGTTGCAGTGTATTTAAACCCACCTTGTGTTTCCTCTTTTCGTCAGCGACTGGGATGTTCGCTGCGTGTTTCTGTTCTCTTCCTCCCCGTGTTTCCCTGTTTGGACTGCTCCCTAATTGCTTTAACATTCTGATGTTTCCTTTGGATTCCTGCGTACTCCATTTTGGATTTGTTGTGTTGCCTGTTGTACTGCTCTCCCTGTTTTTGACAACTGCCAGCCTTGAGCTACAGTAAGCCTTGTCATTGTTGTTGTTTAATACAAGCACTGACCTGTTCATCTCCGCCTCAACGCCTGCTTTTATGTCCCACTGTGGTTCCTGTGGAACAAGAAGATGAACTGTTGATTCATAAGAATAGGCTTTTATTTTATCACAGATTTCATTTGGGGGACTTTAAGTAAAGAGAACAACTGTCTAAATAGTATATATATATATATATATATACATTAACATACTGCATTAAACACTTAAGTGGGTGGACACCGTCACAGTCTTTTATAAAATAAACATCTCGAGTAGCCAGAACCTCAGATCCCGTTACCATGCTTTTACCTTTTTTCCCCCCCAGATTACAC
This sequence comes from Platichthys flesus, assembly GCF_949316205.1. Classification (NCBI taxonomy): domain Eukaryota; kingdom Metazoa; phylum Chordata; class Actinopteri; order Pleuronectiformes; family Pleuronectidae; genus Platichthys; species Platichthys flesus. Next base: position 15,873,626 of record NC_084963.1, on the reverse strand, counting down.
CTACAAAGGGCACTATTGCACTATTCCTCAATGATTATTTTGCGTTCACTTGACACTTCTAGTTTGTCTTCAAAAACGCACAGCTACATTAAAATGGAAACAATTTTGCTTTTGTAACCCATCGCTCGCTAAAAACATTAGTGGCATCTGCTTGCAGAACATAAAATGAAAATGAGACACATTGCTAATTAGTTTTTCTTTCTTTCTCATTTCTTGAGTGCCGTAAAGTGATGATCTAATTGCAGGTCTGTCCTTCCACGCTTACGCCTTTTCTAGTTTACTGTAATGGAGCCCTCAGTCATTAGTCTGCTGCAAATCATAATGTTGTTTACCATAAAAAATGCCATACAAACCATCAGAGCTGTTTAACTTGGGGATCTCTGCCAAATGGTTCAATTTAAAAAAAAAAGAAAACAATAAAACTCTCATATGTATTATATTACTGACATTTTGGCATCCTGTTAAAATATAGCACCAAAAGACTCCAAGGAAGTATGACTGTACGACGATGGGGGGGAAAGGATTAGTATGAAAAATGTTTGTACACAACAGTGTTGAGTGGATAATTGTCAGTTTAACAAAAAGCCCAAACAGCAGATGTTTCATTCCCGAGATGGAAAGCCTCGTGGCTATGATAATGAACATAAAACTAGGGGAAAAATGGAAAACGTACTAGCAAAAGCTATTTTGAAAATGGTGAGCTTCTTCTCGTTTCTGCGGAGGCCAGTTGGTTTTCACTAAATTACCATCAAGATAAGGCAGTGGTCCATCAGACCACAGGTGTTTCCAGGATAGTTTTCAGCCTCTAAACGCGTTATTAACATCAGCCATAACAGTCATGTGTGTGTCTGCCGCCTACATAACCTTGATTACTGAAGCCTTTGAAGACAGGTAGTGCGTTAGGTTTATTATCATTGTAAGCCAGAAGTGCCATGTACGAGTACTGTGCTAAAGCAGTTAGAGCACTGTGATGTAGGACAGCCTGAAGGTGTTATTTTAAGACCAAGGCCTAACATGCGCTTTAAACTCAAGCAAGCTGCACCACATTGCAAACACTCAGAGATACGATGCCCTTCATATGCCAGATTTCCCCCCCCATGAGGATCCATTCATAATTTTCGTCGAACTCTGGGAAAATGTTGCATAATGTTGTGTCTTGCATGTTGTTTAAGAAAAGTGTAGATTCCAGATCCCCCCCCGATCCAGATCCGCAACAAGAGGTAATGGTATCTTATCTGACCCATACCACATCCTTCCACCAATCTGCCCGGTAGTTTGTTTAATGCTGCGAAGTGACAGTGAAAGAAACAAACACAGAAGTGAACATAACCTCCTTGGTGGAGGTAATGATGAAAAAAGTAATTTAGGACTAACTCCAAGTCTGCATGTAACACTCTTCACTCTGCCCTGCCTCTCTTTTGTCAAACAATGAGCTGTACTACTTTGGTGTTTTTTGATCTGCTCGACACCTTTGGATTTCCAATTTCCTAGTAGTACCCATGCTATCAAAACACCACATGTAGAAGAACAATAAATCTGCATATTTGTGTGTTTTTTTTAAGGTACCCCCATGGTGAAATTATAAATAAGTTATGCAGGAGGGCAAGAGATGTCTCTCTTTGTTGAGTGCATACAAAACCTGGCGCCTGCATTACCTAGAACACAACTCAAGCTCTTAAAACTCAGTCAAAGATTCCAGTGTGTTAAACTAAAAGCAGCTAATGTCGCCTCACTTGAACCAATCATTCAATTTAGCTCAGCTCGCTTTGAAGCCACAAAAGGCTTAAACTGTTTTCACATATGCAGCGGTACACCCCATGACTCGCATGCCCACTTTGATGTGAAACTGGAGTTCCCCTTTGTCTGATGCTGCTGCCAGAGTTATAGAGTAAAACTGAGAAACAAAGTTCATCTTTGATGCAAGCTGCGCACTTATGGATTATGACTACAAATTGCTTTTCAGATGGTTCAAGTTCCGACTCTAATGTTTTTTTTCCATATGGTATAATTCCTTGTTTAGGTTGGCTTTGCTGCAACATTTGGAATATGAGTCACACGCGAAGATGGAAGCTGAAGTGAAATGTACACGGCACGTGACAGTGACATAAACACAGCCAGACAGTTGCCCAGAGACAAAAGCTTTAGGGGCCAGTGGCAGAATGAAAGCACACGATTCTCTCTCTACTTCCATGTTACACAAAGTCTTTCTCAAATGAGTCCTCTTCAGTGGCTGTTTCCCTGCAATCTTTTGATGTATGTTCAGAGTGGAGATCAAGTTCAAACAGCCAAATCATCTTCTGACCATCAACTGATACCTTATCTAGTGTGTAACTAAAAGGATTCAGTTGGGGGAGTGGGGGACCAGATAAGCAGGGTTGAGAATGGTGCAGGGTGTAGGCAAAAGTGAAAAGTGAGCGCACCGAATGTGTGAAATGAACAGTAATTGATGTTGAATAAGAGAAGCTGCAGAAGAAAAGACCAGCGCATGCTTCTTCCATCCAGCCTGGCTCTAATGGGAATATGATTGCATTCTGTCTTTTTTTCTCCTCATGAGGGTTCTTTGTCTAATTCAATCAATACTCAAGGCCGTTCAATGCGCTCTGAGTGGATTCTCTGAATGAGGGTCATCAAAGCAAAGCGATTCCGACAGCTAATGCAGGCAGTTTGACCTGTGGTCTAATAGTTAAGAGCCTGTTAATGCCGGAATGTTCTCAGAGATTGTGACAATCTGGTCATGAACTAAAAAAAAGTATTTTTTGGGGGGAGGGGTGTCACTGGCGTTTCTAGAAAAGTGTCTCCAGAAACATCTAGTCTCCACCAGGAGGACTGTAACCCCGTACTAGGGACGGGCATAAATTGGAGTTTACATGATGTGGTAACAGAGGTTGAAATTTTCTTTGTCGAAATGAATTTAATTGGTCCTGTCCGAGAAACCTGAGGGACAGGATCCACCATTGCCAGCTGCTAGAGTGCTTCTCAGCAACCTATTGCACCTCGTCTGACTCCAATTAACTTCTCAAGTCATGTAACGCAAAATGTTGACAGGGATGAATGACAAGTGGCCCAAAGGTCCAAACAGAGACCATCTAAGAGACTACATCTTCAATAAACTATAGTATAGATGTGTAGTAAAGTGTGTGTTTGTGTGTCTGTGTGTTAGTGCACAGAGGAATCAACTGTTTGGATAAAACTGAATTTGAATATAAAGTATTTGATTCCATCCATCAATAGTGTATAATTTAGCAGTGTCTTATAATGTAACACAAGTACATTCAATTATACTAGTGAGTTATTACTTTGTGTATTCTGTTGCTGAGGTCGTAACACATGTGCACCCACACCTCAATATCCACACCTCTGCTGCTTTGTATGCATTGTACCTGACACCCTCAAGTGCTGGAGCAGAGATTTATTTGCATCATTTGAGCAATTTTTACTGATCCCACCTCCGACGCCGGTGATCCTTAGTGTGCAAAATGCCAAGTGACACGCGCACTTTCATGTTCCCGGCCTGACATGCAGTGAGGCAAATTGAATAATGGATCGAGGACCATTTAGCATGATTGTGCCACCAAAGTGGAATTGACAAGCATAAAACTGTACGGGTGTGAAATGGCTGCGACTCGGAGTCCTTCGCTGTGAAAGAGGTCAATATGTTTTCCGCGAGGTGGGACCGCAGCCTCAGTCGATACAGAGTGGCCAAACAATTCTCACTCATGCACATCACTCAGCTGTTCTTCAGCCCTCCTCCCTCGGTAATTGTGTTTTTCTTTGCAGCAATAAAAATTGCTCCTGTTGCCTCTCCCCCTCCTTTTCCCTCTTTCATTGGCTCCAGATGTTTTATCAATGTCAAGTGATCTCTGGCTTCAGGGAGCTTGTGTTTTTTCTTCTCTCACCTTGGTTTAGATGAAACCACGCCCACCTCAGTATGAGTTAGGATAGGACCTCAGTCACATGGTCGAGGGGGGTGTGGTCTCGTCTCAGTCGCCAGGAAAACACTGAAAATCATGGTTTTACAAGCGACGGCAGGACTTTCTACAGTGCACTCGAAAAGGATGCACTTAAAGAGAATAACATTGGAAATAACCTGTGGTGATGCTGCAGGCGGAGTTATCTCATTATCGCTCAAGGCCGTCATCGGGTGCCATTTAATGCTTTGCTCAGCAGAGACGTTGTAAATGTCTGATAAATGTTAGTTATAACGCCTTGTGAATAAAGCCAGTAAAGGCACAGTGGATTTATGTAGACAACTTGATGTATGTCACTACACAATACTCTGCACTTACCATATCACACAGCCTCTAATAGAGTGGTGGCGGTAAATCACTCTCACAACCAGTGTTGCTGCTTTACTAACCAAATTACAGCCACAGCGTCCACATCGACCTCTGCTGAACACCATTCTCTGTCAGCGTGCAGGCACTGAGATGTAATCCAACATGAAATTCGGCGGCACTGTGTGACAAAATTGAGAGACGGTCCACATTTGGCAATTGCCCACTATTTTGGTCAATATGCTTTTATTTGGTTTAATATGAGCCGTACAATGAAAGCCTCTTCTGCCATTTTGCAGTGACCTTATTCTCTCATAGGTATGCAGCATATTTGATTTGTTGTGCACTTATTATCCTGCGACTGTGGTAGAATATCAACAGCCGGGTTAGCAGCTCTCGCTTTTAATTAGCCACAGCAGAGCTTTGAGCAAAATGAGAACATTAGCATCTTAACACGCTCAAATCGACAGTGCTAATGTGCCGACGTTAAGCAGGTAACAAGATCACCATCTTGCTTTGGTGTGTTAACATTTGCAACATGACTGAGTAGGCCGTTCAGAATGTCACTATAGGTTTGCAATTATTGGACATTAACCAAAGCTTTAGACATTTTTTTAATTGGACCTGATGATCACTGAAGTCATTAGGATTCAAACCCTTGGGACCATTTTATTTATGGTGCAAACTGAGACCTTTTCCAGTCTGGACACTGCCATCCTTACAGCCCTGTCAGTAGTTTGATCAAAACTACACACCATGACACCTGAACGTTTTGTGTATCTTGCACAGTTGTGAAGCCATAGCAGAGATATATTCTACTGATGGATGGACAGGGAGATTAGGATAGAGACACAGGGAGAAATGTCCTTCTGCCAAACATCTCAATATCACTGTCCCAGCTGGTATTAATGTAGTAATGCCTACTGAGTACTCATGGGTCAGAACGGCAACATGTGGACTCATTGCAAGGTGTTCCATGTGTTGTCTTACCGATCTTGTCTTAGAGTGGATGCAAATCACTATCACTGAAATACAGAAACAATTTTGGGTCAACTCTACCACCTAGATATCTTTATTTTGCCGAATGTCACACACCACTATAGTGACAACATTTGTCCAGACAGACAAGCACCTGACAAAGTACTTACAACAGCCTCTGTGGCCGTTGTCACAGGAACACATTTTGCCATTATGACACTCAGACAGGCCTCAGGGGTAGAGCGCGGCATCCGCCAACCAAAATATTGGCAGAAACTGAACCTCAAATTTCCAACGACAGCTGTGGTGGCAGTTGATGATAGATCTATGATGGAGAAAGTGCTGCACACAGATACACTGTATGAATGTCCGGTGTGAATGGATGACTGGCAAAACTGTCCTGTAAAGCGCTTTGAGTTGACATCAAGACAAGAGAAGCTGCTATATCAATACAGAACATTTACACACTCAAAACTATATCTAGCTAGCTGGCTGGCTAAGCAGATATAAATAGTGAACCTTCAACTTAGCAAGGAACTACACAACGCCTGGTGACACTCATCAGGCGGGAGCTTGTCCAGTCGGCTGGTAAAACCAGCAAAGAATGCAGGTCACACACAGGCACGCACACTGACACACACACACACACACACACACACACAGGAAAAAAACCTTTCACTGAATATAACCTCCATTGAAATTCCTGGCCATAGTCTGAGCTCTAAATAAGCACCGAGGTATAAGAAGAGAATCACCATCTCCATTTAAAGGGAGCAAAAACTTCACACCTCCAAACATCATTATGCTTATCCAAGCCCTTATCACAGCTCAGGCATTACTCAGTCTGGCTGCAGTCAGATCACACAAGGCCCCCAGATATAACCTTCCAAGAAAGGAATAAAATAAAAATAAGGCGGAATAAAATGCTCACTGCTACTTTACAGCCGTACTATCGGTGCTAAGCCGGCGCTTTCAGTTGGCATGCCGAGGGTGTTTTGTGCTGATAAATTTACCTTGTGTACATCTGTGTGCTGCAGAGGGAAGGAGTTCAGTGCCAGCCCTAGAGATTTGGAGACGCAGAGGAGGATTACAAACCACCACCACCTCAACTATTCTTGTCGGGGCCACAGGCCTTTATTAACAGCAATGAAAGAGAGACATAATGACTTAGAAAAGCAACAACAAGAATTAAATGGCTGTACACCCCCCACAAATTTGACCTTTATCATTTTGGGTTAGGGTTAGGGTTAGGGTTATTTTATGATTTATCCCTTGACCTCTACGCTAGTCCCTCCATGATTATTATATAAAATATTGGGTTGCATTATGACACTTAACACTCTGGGTGAAGGGGAACTCTTGCTTATATAAACCTGAGACCTTGCTAAGAAGCAAACTGCAGTATCAAATAATAATGTGATTATTTTAATAATAGTACTCTAATCACAAAATGTAGTTATTAACTGAAGAAAAAGGAAGTCACAGTAGGGTAGATTGATTCCATCCGTGCTCAAAGACCTTGGCTGCCAGGTAGGAGCAGAGAGGTGCAGAATATAAATATGGAAAAATGCTTTTGAGCTTCAGGGGTCACAACCTGAGACATTTTAGCCAAGGCTCCAATCAATTCTAATTTGTCACTGCAACATCACATTTGTGAGTATAAAAATGGGAGGAAATTGTGGCATTAGAGAAGGGACAAAGAGGATGTTCCAGGTCAACCCTGACACATTTGCATCCCATCAGTTATGCAGCAAAGCATTCTGGGTATTAGTCATAATTCTGTTTTTCACTATGTTGAACTTCTCCTAAGCACTTCAGCACTGCAGCGATTAATACAATGTGGCATGGATGTTGTAAAAAAAACAAAACACTGATAACTTTGCTGTTGCTGAGATATTTTAACCTTGGCTCTGAGTTGAATGTATTTCAGAAACATCCGTTCATTATTTAAGTGAGGGCTTTAGGGAGAATTGCACTCAGACCATCACCTTCCATCTTCCATCTGCCATCTCGGCAAAGTTACAAACACCAACATTCCTTTACCGGGGCTCAAAATGAGGTCCCAGGTCATGGCTCCACGAAGGAGGAATTGTATAGGCTGAAAAAAAAACGCATAAACAAACAGATGGATACCTCCTCTTTGACAAATCCATAAATGTAAACACGTAACACAATAAAAAAAAAGCATCGACAGGCCAAACATATTGGACGCACACAACACTTTTCACCGCAAACGCAAACAAACAAACCCGCCGGCAGCAGCACAGCATTGCGCGGATTAAGGGTCCGCTGTGGTTGTTTGCCTTTTTAATGTTGTCCTAATTATCATTTAACCCTAATTAACCTGCATGGATAGGAGCCACGCCTGATTATCCTGCACATTGTTGGTCCACTGTGGGGGGGAATCAACTTCCTCATTCAGTCTTTAATCAGCTTTCCGCCAAAAGCGTTGCACAGATGATGCATTTCGGTGCAGGCCAGCATGCTCACACAAATCCTTTCAGCAGCTTCTTTGTTGTGGGTGCATCACTCCACAAGGACAGAAAGGGTGTTACAAGGCTACATAGTTTTTGTTCCAAAGTTTTCTTACCTTCGTCAAGCTGTCACGTTTTTGAAAAAAGTCCTTCTGCTTGCTATTCTTAAGTAAAATCATAAATGAAAAATACATCATTCTCTTTTATCAGCTTTTCAGCTTTTTTTTTCTATTTTTTGATGTTATGCGAGCGTTTGAGTTGTGATATTGCTTTTCCCACGTTTCCACGTTGCCTTTTATATATGGATTTGATGCTTTCGTGAGCTGGTGGCCCTCCTCACATGTATTGGACTCTGCAGAATTGTTTTTCGTATCCGTTCCTGGGTGTGGAATATTGGGTGCATTTCATCTCCCTCTGGCTGAGGGAAGGAAAACAAATAAATAGATCTAGAACCGGACCAAAAACAAAATAACTTCTGCACTGATGTGGTCCTGTGAGACACAGAGCTCCCTATAGTGATGCTGGGGAAGTCCAACACGAGTTTGGACGGAAAGAATAGTGATGCATACAAATATCATAAAAATACAGTAAAAATATTACAGTGTTATTCCTCCTCCGTACTTTTTGACATCATTGGAAGACTGAAAGTATGTTTGTGTAAATTATTCACTACCTTTATTGGAGTAGTGAGTAATAATACAGATAACACTGTGGTTTTTATGTCTTATATATAGTGAACCCTAGTCTGGGAGTTTATGACTTTATCCTCAGTCCTACAGCACGATGTAAAGCAAAGTTAAAACCATTTAAATGTACTATATAAATCAATTTACATTTGTGAACCACTTTTTTATTGCCAACACGTGTCGAGATTTTAACGTAACTTTGAGGATGAAAAATTCCCTGAGGTTCTTGATGTGAGCTGATTTCTACATAATGAACTTGGTGAGAGCTTTATTTCAAACTGAACCCCCACTTTAACAGTTGACACAACAGACGCAGGTGTCAGTAGGTAAGGACTTCTGAATGTTACATATAGAACCTCTAACATGGTTTTGTTAGACATGTTTTATCATTCCAAAACATGAGCTCATTAATTACAATAAAATACTCCAGCGGGTGATAAACTGGCCAATGGCTCTCTGGCACTCAGTTACCCACCATCAACCTTTCATTTGTATGTGGTTAAACTAACCTGTAGTGTGTTTGTAAATATTGTAAATTATAGCATCACTTACGCTGTAGTCCTCTCTTTCCTGCAATTATCTGTAAATATAAAACTGGCCTTGCACCTTTGGTTAGATACAAACTGCATTTCACTGCTGCTGCCCTTGTACTTTGCATAAAGCTGAATGCATCTAATCAATGACTTGTAGAGTTTCAGTTAATTCATGTCAGTCTGAAGATCAGTAGATTTTAGTTGATTTGAAATCAGGTAAACAATAGTGATTATATTTATATACTCAGTTGTCAGTAATGTAAATCAATTAAGTGAGATATTCTCTTATTATCACACTTAGAATACAATGCAAAACAAAATAAAAAAGGTTTCTGATGCTTCCTTCTTATTATTTCAATAAGACTTCACATTAACTTGTTATCATACAGAACAGAGGCATCGGGTGATATTTCAGGGGAAAACTGAAATTCATTACCAAGCAATTATTTTCCAATCATGGGCTGACATTATCACCACATTGTGTCCTTTACCTGTGAAGGCAATATTCTGACAATGACACTATCTTCTCCCATATACCTTTTCCTTTGCTTATCTGTCTTCCATTGGTTCAGCCATATGCAGAGGTTCTGATACATTGTGGTCCACTGCCTCATGCTTGATAAGCTAACCCGGAAAGCGGGCTGACATTACTTATTTTCTATGTAAGAAATATTTTTTCTTTTTTCCATCCATCCTTCTATCCATTCATTTCACGCCACTTATCTGGGGCTGTGTCGCGGTGACTGCAAGCTAAACAGAAAAAACGCAGACGTCCTTCTCTCCAGTCACGTCCTCCTGCTCCTCCAAGTATATCCCCAGGTGTTCCCAGCCCTGATGGGGTATGTATTCCCTCCAGTGCGCCCGGCCCTGCCCCGAGGTTGCCTTCGTGTTGGACATGTCCAGAATGACCTCGCGAGAAGTTGTTCAGGACGCATATTGATCAGATGCCAGAATGACCTAGAGTGACTCCTTTTAACACAAAAGAGCTGCTTTTCCTCACAGTAGCCATCATATATTCATAGCTTCAATGTTCAATGTTAATTGAAGCTATGATCTTTCATTAACGCATTAAAGGGATAGTTCACCCAGAAATGTAAACTCACTCTTTATCAACTCCCCCCTATGCCCCACACGGTGTAAATGACCTTGTTTAGAGTCGAATATCAGAATCAGAATCAGAATTATTTTTATTGCCATGTATATTTGCACATACAGGAAATTGCCTTGGTGTGGTTGGTGCACTTTACAAACAACAATATAAAAACAACAATATAAAAACAACAACAATATCGAACAACAACATAAACAGTAAGAGAGTTACTTGCGGTTCTAAGGTGCAGAGATTGGTGATAGTGCCAATAATATAGAGTTATAAATTATGTGCGGGGGGGGGGGGTCAGCAGGGTCAGTGTGATGCAGGGGGCTTGTTTGTGAGCCCCACTGCCATCGGGAAAAAACTGTTCAGGTGACACAAGGTTTTAGTCCTGATATCCCGGAGCCTTTTTCTGGACGGGAGTCTCTGGAACAGGTTGACCAGGATGGGAAGGATCAGCAATGATAATTCAGACACCACAGGAGAGTTGTGGAGGCATGTTGTGTTGTTGTTTTTTTTTGTCTGAAGATAGTTCACTAATGTCTTTAATTGTAATGTATTTGGCAAAAAGTGTTTTGTGGACTCAAACACTTCCCCCACTCCTCCATCGGCACAGTGGTGAGTAGATAATGAGTGAATTTTCATTTTGAGGTGAACCATCTGTTTCCTCTAAACTGGTTTTGAACGGTTGAAACATCAGCACCAACTTTCTTCAAATAATCTGCAATTTAATAAAAGTGCAACTTCATTCATTTAAACAATTATTAAAAGAACTTTACCGGGGGCCAGCAAAAAACAGAACATATTCACTTTTGCTGTGAAGCTGAAATCAAATGTCATCATAAATCTCCTGAGCCCTTTGACAGATGAAGCCATTTAAACTTGACCTTACCTTGAAATGGCAACTCTCTAAGCAAACATTGCTTTACACTTTTTGATATTTACCCTCACACAAACAGGCAGTTGAACTAGGCCTCATATCTACTTAACAGATCTTCTGAAGTAAACAAACAGTAAGCAAGCATAGTCCAATAGTTTAAGAATGTCGGTCCAGGGACAAATGGTAAATCTCCCCCTTTATTTACAGCACATGTTTGATAGTTATATATTGTATACAATATTTCATAATCCTATACTTTCTGTGGGCCTTATGTGAATACAGTTCTGTAAGGTCAAAGTGAATATTGCTCTCCATCAGTATAATAGGTCTTTGACAAACAAAATAATGAAAGACAGTGCTGCATCATGATGCTGACAATTCAAGGTGAACCTATGCTGTTTTAATAGGTGCAGTAGATGCTGTGAAATCACTTTGGTGGTTATCAAACCGAGTCGTGACACCGCTGCATCCTGGACCCCCTGTGTGTTGCATGTGCTGAAAAATATTCAGCCAACGGAGCAGAAAGAGCAAACTCTGGTGTATCTCAGTAGGGAGGGTATTCCACAAACTGGGACTGGCAAATAAGCCGGAGCTGATAACAGTTACATTTAATGTTCAGCTCACCACATGCCAAGAAAAATCCCCATTTGAAACTGTGCAGGTTTTGCAATCAGTCTGACCAGATTCATATTTTTGTAAAATATAGTTTTCCAGAAATTATGACTTCTTTTGCCCATCAACAATTCCTCCTAAAATGTATTGCAAAATTTAAAAAGTTGCCCTCTGTCCATCTCTGGATACCTGTAGTTTTCCACACGGCGGTTAGAAAGGTATAAATAATTCAAAGATATTTGCACTTTTTAATTTGTATTTTCCTTGGTCAGTAATCAGTGAGGCTCATTAAAGAGGAATTCAACTGAATCGCAGTTTATCCAGTTTTAATCAAGGTGAAGGATTTACACACAGAGCAAAATTAACAGCTTGTAAATTCATATTTCTCAACGTGTAGGTATTCACAGCTGCGTATAGGTGACTCGGATATCTCCCCCATCTCCCTGCAAAATGGGGAGAATTCTAAATCATATTATTAACCGGAAATAATAGGAATGTAATGTACATTTCACATTATAGTCTAACTCAATACTCCCATCCCCTGTCAAGATTATCATTGTTCGGATGAGAGAAAAATGTGCATAGTTCATTCTCTGTTCATTCACCAAAATTGAGTCTGCGGCTGTGCAATCATGAAATCTAGATGTGCGATGTCCAATGCAATCAATTCAAAATAAAAGATTAAGTCTATGATTAATTAAAATGTTCTTCCGTGCGCCCTCCTGACTACCGACTTGACAATGACCTCTAAACACTCTAACTTGTCCACCAGTGTCAAGATTAGACTCATTATTGTCACTTCAATATATCTTTCCCCACCAACACTAACCTTTTCTTTGCCCTCTTCCTTTTTTCCTTCCCTTCCATGCTTCTCATTCTTGCTCCGTCTTTTCTGCCTCTCTCTACAGGCAATTTTCCCCCATTCACTTTTCCTCTCCTCCTCATGACTCAAGTCACGAGTCATTAGAAAAGCCTGACCTTCTGGGAAAGGTCTTGGGTAAGCAGTGATAAAGTAGGGTTGGCCCACTGAAGAAAGCTATGGTGTAGCACCATAATAGGTGTAGCTATAGTCCAGGGAGCGGACTAATGGTCCTTAACCTCCATGTGCCATTAGCCTGAAATAAAGACCGGAGGGAAGGCTGCAGACGAGAGGGAGGACAAAAAAGTAGTCACCATCTCCTCTAGTCTGTCTGACATGGAGACGTGGGTGATGTGACCATTAAATACACTTTATGTTCTCTGTTTTGACATTTCTTTTCATAGTCACCCCGTCCACTGAGGACATATTATTGATTGTTAGCTTGAATGTGAGTGTAATACCTTAGCAGAGAGACAAAACAGATTATGATTTGCCTTATGTGTCAGAATGTTGGTCAATGTTCTGAAAAGATAGAAAAGAAAGGAACCTTTCTGTTTATCTCATCGATAGATAGCAGAGCCACACAGGCGTTGGTTATTATCACCAAAGACTTTCAAATAAATATTTCTTCTACCTGTATGGTTCCTCTTTTTCATCCTGTGATATTTTTTGATTTTTTTTTATATTACTTCAGTTTTGCACCTGTCGCATATTATATATGTCTTCAATGTCTTCAATTCTTACTCTCTCAGTGAATCCTCCGGTTAATCTCACAAGGGCTCATTATCCAGAGTTTTTACCATGGGGCTGGCAGGAGAAACTCCAGAAAATGTCGGCAGCAAAGGGATCGGAGGGTGTGTTTAGAAAGTCCGGATAATCTTTTTTCCTAACCACTACTCCTTGACCCCGATGAATACATCACAGGGTCAAGGAAAGGTATGAAGGAGCAGGCTAAGGAGTTAGGAAAGGAGAACCATGGTGCAGAGAATATTTAAACTCCACTCACACTTGGCGTTTTCTTTAAAAGCAACTTTGTATATAACGGATGATGCTCACAAAATGGATGGTACTCTGTGCTGCAGGCTAGTTATAATAAAGTTTCCTGTTTAAAACAAGAGGACAAGTCCTGAGAAAGATGTTTTCAGTTTATACAGAGGGAACATTTAAATCTACACCCGCTCTCAGGAAATAACAACAAAACGTTTAATTGAAAATGAAGATAAAACTAACAAGACTAAATTGTTGAAATAAAATAAAAATGGACTAACAGCTATAAATTCATTATGTTGACTATATATTATGAAGGAGGTGACAGAGAATAAATCTGCAGTCATGTGAGGAATCACATCAGTTGTACTGTTTTTGTTATTTATGTGAGTGTGTCCAGGTGCAGCTATACGGGGTTGTGCCGCTTTAACAGTTACTGCCGCAGAGAAGTCTGGGGCAGCATTTTCTCTCATTCATAAAGGATGGTCCGATATTTCCTAAAGGAGATAAGTTAGGAAGCACTGATCCTCCTCTCTTTATCATTTAGAAAATCCAAAGTGCTCGTATTGTGGCGGCAGCTGATACTTCCAAGTCATTTCACTCATTTTGAAAGGATCCTAAGCAAAATTAACTTTTCAAACGCACACAGACCCGAACCCGATCCCTCCAGATAATTTCAGGCGATTATTCGGTGTTCAGTGCCTCTCTGAAAGCAGCGATCCAGAGAAAGTGCTTCACAAACATTCACACCTGTATAATCATGTGAACATGGAAAACCAAAGAGATCTTACTTAACTTTAATTATGGGTCAAGCTCCAAATACATTTAATCCGCTGGAATTGCATTTATCATTATGTAACCCGATGGTGTTTATGATTACATTATTTTTGCCTGATAACTTCCTTCGTCAAACTCTGTCCTGAGCTTTGTGCAAATTCATCATGGCTACAGTGTTTTTTTTAAACAACCATCATTTTGAAGCATAAACAGTTCTTTGTATCAAAACACAGCAAAGTGCATCTTAAAATTTGCATTTAAAATTCAGTTTTTAAACACACATGGATGATGTGATGAGATTTCTCACAAATTTATCATTCATTACCGCTTGGAGCAGGCAACTATTCAAATGTGTATCGCTTACCAAACTGCATTTGAAACCCCCCGAAAAATAAAAGCGCTTCATTGTTCAGAATGTTCAAAATATAATGACTCATAAATTAAAAGAATTCTTTATGTTAACATTATTTCAGTTCTTCAAGTCTCTGTAGTATTAAATGCGCCACAGGTTATTAGTCTGGAAACGATCCACTTGCCCAGCAGCTGTAATTTGGGCCAATCGGTGAGCTGTGGAGGAACGCGTCAGGTGATCTCATGACGCATCTCCCCTCCTGACGCTTGAGTACAAATATTGAAGAGTAACTTTGCAGATCCTCATATTTATTAAAAAAAGAGAAGAATGGGTTCCATTAGGAGAATAAAGCTTTCAAAAGAGCGTCCATATTTTCCTGTTGGCCTCCCACACACTGCAGATCAGTATTTGGAATCTGGTTGAAGGTTTTTTTGTTACTTGCTAAACTTGACTGTCAGAAATCGAACCCAGAGTTTCTTAATGCGGCTAAATGCAGCTACTGACTATTGTTTTTCAGTAAGTCGGCGTGTGCCTATGTTCAGCCGTGATGAATCACACCACGATATGCTGTGTGTCCTCAAACGTGCAAGAAAAAACAGCTATACAGGCGCTCATGAATAAGCACCTGTGTAGCTTAAAGCTTGGCTGTAATGTTCTTGGGAAAGTGTGAACAGAATTGCTGCTGTGCCCTACACACAAAAGCGACAGTGCTGGGAGATCTTTGTGCATTCATGGGTCTGATTCAAAAGATGAATTTCATCCCAGGTTGCCTGGAACTAATTCATCTTGGTATCACAACCGGCCCATCCACCCAAGGTCAAACGTGAGGAAGGTGCAAATCAACAACAAGCAAACGGCTGATGTGCTGCTGTACAAGGCCATGCATTAAGTGCACAGGTGATCACATGACTTTGTTATTCATTTGAAAGTAGCAATGCATCAGTGACAGGTGAGCAAGATGGAAAAAACAACCTCTGACGAGAGGTAGTGCTTAACACACTAAAACATTGCAACCAGGAAAAGTGTGAATCAGTATTTATAATGTAATTTACTTCCAGCTTTATATGAAACTTATTTCCATGTGAGTAAGTTGTTTACATGCTGCATTTAAAATCATGGAGAAATTCTCTTTAATCCCAAGATAGTATATAAAAAAACAGATGGGGCCAGCTGCATTTTTACACTTTACAATAATGATTTTAATCAAAAAGCATTGACATTTTCTACTAAAACTTGCTTCTGTTTTTTATAGATCGTTCCTTTCTGTTAGTCCAGAATATTTTAGGTGAATTAACAAATTTAATTAAATGCACCAGTTATAAGGTGATTTCAAAAGAATTACTGTCGCAAAGCCTCCGCTGATGGAGAGGTATCTGCACTTAAAATCAGAGAGTTCTCCAAATGAATCACCCCCCACATCCCCCTCTAAACCACTGGCAGCCAGTCTGTTTAGCATGTTACGACCAATCAATTAACTGCTGGGTTGATTAATTGAAGTCTACGTCAAACCTAGCAGACCAGAAGTGGAAGTTAGAGGCCTGCTCCCATGACTCTATTGATCGTATCAGGATCAGCTAACATCCTGCGGCAGCGTAATATGTCACGGTAGCGCTCACAATGAGCGAGAGCACCTCCTGGTGCCGGCCGCCTGCTCTTATTTCGAGGTGGATTATTGAGTAGCTGTCCATCATAACAGTACTGGAGTAGACCGATCTCCTGTGCAGAGCTCTGGCACAGGCAGCGAGCAGATGGTGCCATTTTTTATTAATGACTAACATCTACATTATGCTGTGTACACATCAAAAGAGGATGCAAATACCACATATCACACCAGTGGGTGGACACATGGAGCGCAGCCCCCAAGCATAAACTATACATACATCACCGTATGTTTGTATTACATAGTAGCTGAGATACATGGTGGAAGTCTAACTGTAATTTATTGTGTAAAATAGTGAGTTTAGTAAAGATACAGTAAGAATTTGTAATCAAACCGTGTTTGTTTGCTTTTAATATCCAACAGTTGTTGCACGCTCGCCATCAGAGGGCAAGAGGCGGTGCGGAGGCTCAACCCAGAGCCAACCCCTTCAGGTCACTCTCTGCTGGTGGAGAAGACAACCCTAAACCACGGGATTAGTTTTGATACTCAGGTATCGACTACTGCTGCCTTCACAAACAAACCCCTTTCCAAAAACTTCACTCTGAGTGCCTCTGTGTTTTGGATATCAAAATTCACTGAGGCCCATATGGATCACACTCGACCCCACATCTTCCAAGCAGCCAGTCTGCTACCCAGACTTAGAGCTCCTCATGTTAGGTGCAGACCCTTCTTTCTTCCGAGGGAATTCACAATAATAACCATTATGGCAGTTTTCCCCACAAGCTTAGGCTCAGGTAGGGCTTGAAAAGCTGCATGACGTCATCTCAACCTGTTCAACTGCCTAAACTTTATAAAAATGTCTATTTCCCATTGATTATCTCATTGTAAAGCATCCTACAAACAGCTAGGTCTTATTCTCTCTCTTTCCAAAACAAATTCACATCCGTCTGGGCCGAGGATTTTCCGACAGTAGAAAGTTAAAACAATTGCTTTTGTCCACAAAGGCAACTAAATCAACCAGCCATAAATGATTTGTACTAAAGTGGCCATATTAGCCTACAATAATTATAGCCTATACATTCATTTATAATCTATACTGCATAGATTATATACTCAGTTACTAATTACAATTTTAAAAGTGGTAAATGGTCATTACAGTAGTATTACTCTTAAATACAATATGGTGCTCAAGGAGTACAACTTTTTAGAATATTTGTCAAAGCAGTATTTTTACATATAAAAACTGTATACTTAACTTCTCTTCTTATCTTATTGGTAAGGGGCTAGCAAATACATTTGCTTAGATAGAAGTACAAGCGTGTGTGCGTGCGTGCGTGCTTGCATGTGTCCGCGTGTGTGTTTGTGTATGTGAAGATTAAAAAGCAAGCATTTTTGAGTTTCTCAATCTCTCCTGTGATTTTTCCTGCACTGCACCAAAACAATATGCGGTCCGGATATCTCACATTCTCTTTCAGCAGTCACTTGGCAGATCCAATCAAATATTTGGTGAAACACGCTTCATTGGCTACAAGATGAGACAACGGTTGTTAGGATTTCAATATTTTACCTATAGTCTCTGTCTGACTGAACTCTAAATGAATAAAGATAGAAGCAGTTTGAGCCAGATATAATGCCTTCTATACAAATGATTAATAAATAACCTTTTCCTTCCTACTGTGTAATCTTGAAATTAGAATGTGTGAGCGTCACAGTTTTGTTTCGTTGTTTTGGTTAAATTGTTTTGAATGTCTGTACAAACAGAACATTGTTTTGATATAGCAAGAACACAATAGTCTTTTCTCCAATTGTCAACACCATTGGCCCACATGCCATCAAATTAGTCAAGGCCTTGGGAGTGGCTCCTTGTCACTTCCTTATTCCAATACCAAGAGGATGGCCTACACTTGCGCACTTTCGAGGAGGAAGAACCAAGATCTACTGTTATAAAATGGACAGGCGCCGGATGATTGATGCGTTCTGATGGGTCTCGTGTTCTGATGGGTCTCGTGTTCTGATGCAACTTGTTGGATGCCCATTGCTTTGCTGATTGTTACCTTTCATTGCTTATTAAATAAATACTTGATTGAACAAACCGAGCTCGGCTCATCTTCTCATATTTAGGATAAACCAACACGCCTGACACTTAATAAACATGGTCACTGGGTCTTAGCTTTGTGAAGATTTGTAACCGAAAGCATCGGTAAATAAAAAGACGCACAAATTGTACCCTAAATCTCTGTTAAAGTAAATAATTTCTGTTATATATAATAGAGGTATTTCATGTGAAATCATTTACACATTAAATTAATATAAGTCAATGGCATAGAGGTAAAATGGGATCAGCATTGTGTTGTCGATGTACGATAACAAAGATAAACTTACACTTTGTAAACAGACCTAACCAAACACAAAACCAATAGGAAAGAATTGAACCCCTTGCCTACATATAGTCCAGTCGATGTAAATTGAATTCTGATATTGTTTTTGAACTTGAACAGGTTAAAGAGTAATTGCTTGAAACATGTCAAATGACTGTAGAACTGAGTTGTGGAGTTTATGTTTACGATGTTTTTGTGAAGGGCAGAAATGATGGTTTGATGATAAACCCGGAGCCATACTTGGCATAACCTTCTCTCAAACTACGTTTAAATATTAAAGCACTTTAGCCTCAGGTTCTTTTGCCCAATTTTAAGCTACTACTCCGAATTCAATTTACCCTTTCATCCCACAAATGCATCTTCACTGGATGACAGAATAAGCAGTAAAGCTTTTATTTGACAGCCATTGGAGGGCAATATATATATCAGAACCCAATTATGCAATGGTAACAATGATATTATAATAACATCACTTCATAATGACTTCTCAATGAAGTCACTCCATGTTAATTCATTTATTAACTGGACGGAATTGGCCCGCTATAGTGATTTAGTCCATCACAGTTTTTTTTACACAACGTGAAACGTATGTATTTGTGCACTGCTTCATTGTAGAACTTAACAGATCAAATCCAAAATGTAGTCGTCTGGAGAAACCCTCCCAAGAAATAAGCCTATAAACTTTGTTGGAAATTTTTAGTTTTGTGAAGGCAGGGTTTATCACCTGTCCTGCTGCGAGCCACCAGGGGGCATCAAGATAATTTGGCTGTCACTGTCTAACAAACAGTTTATGTGTTGCACATGTTTTATTTCAGTGATTTTCGTATGTATTTAAAGTGATTGATCAAGTTAAAACAGTATGTTAATAAAGTGTGTTTTACATACATTGTCAACTTGATAGAAAGCATATTAAATACACGTACTGTCCTTTTAAACTGGATAAAAAAATGCATATTTTTTCAAGTTTTCAAGTTTCATAGTTTAAAATGTTGAATATGCTTAACAAAAACTCATAATCATTTTATGCCATATGAGGCAGCAAAAGCAGGCTAATAGCAGAGAGTGTGGCCTTGGCCCTGCTTTCTAAAACACAGACGTAGACTTCAATTAATCGGCCCTGCTGTCGATATTTGTCATACAAAGACTCAGTGAGTGCCGGTGAAAATTACAGATCAAAGACTGGAGCTAGGTTAATTAGAGACTTCAAAGGCTGAACTCATAGGAGAGCAGCTTCACATCATGCAGTTGACACGTGCTTCTCCTAGCTTGAAACCCTAAGATGCACACGGACCTCCTGCAGAGCAAAGATTTTTCATAAAAACATTCATGTTTATCACAGTGGAAAACCAATACATCACACTGTGCTCGTTCTCTCTCGGCCTGGTTTGATAGAACTACAAGAAAGTCAGCAGCAGCTCAAACATTACAGGCAGGCGGTGAACAATCTTTCACTCATGTAACACAATATAGTGCTTTTATAAACAAAAATACTGCTGCTGCTTTCTGCATCACTGATCAATCTAATGAAAACAAGGTACGGCTTCTGCCCACATGGTTGCCACATGACTTTATGTAAACTCCATTAAAACAGCAGCAAAAATGTAATTAGTGTTAGGCATCACTAAGCATCAGCTCAGCAGTAATACACTAATTTTCTCGGTCTTGCCCTCCCTGCTATCAGAAAAGGGAGGGATGAAATTTGCACAGGATCCAGGCATCCAGCGTACTGTGGGCTACACAGGAAGCATGCTGCTACTGGCATTAAGTGAGGCTTAGGTTTCAATACAGTGCATATATATAGATATAGATATTGCTCCCTGGTGTTTTGAAGAACAGAATTATAGAAATAATATATGCACCCCCTAGTGCTGCGGTCATTTATGAAACTGTAGCTCTCTCAGTGCTTATGAACAATTTCATTAATGTAGCTAATATTCCGCCGGCAATCATCAATATATAAAGCTTGAATTAATCTTACTGTGTCGCTCACATTGACCGATTGCCTATTCTTCTATACACTGAGTGAATTAATTATGTAGTCTCATGTCAGCTTAAACACCTGAGAGGAGAAAGGGAATTAAGAAAACTGATAAAGATGCGTTGTACAGTCCATTAGAGACAAATCAGTTCCCCGTGATTTAAATTCTGTGATTAATATGCACGCGGACGAACACAGGAATATTAAGGAATATGAGATTCAATTTTAGAAGCCGTGGTGTGTGCTGCATGAATATCAAGTAATGACGATGAAACGTTCCGTTGGCAGGACCAAGGTGGTGAAGGTTTTCACCATGTGCCTACACGCATCCTTGCACTCTTTGAAATTCATGACAGTGTTAAGGCCCCTGGATTTAATTAAACCAATTCAGGCGCGGTGGCAAACTGGATTGGTTAATGCAGCGCTGTGGAACAAGAAGAAGCAAACTGTGTGTGTGTGGGGGGGGGGGGGGGGGGGTCACAGCAGGAGCAGCAGCAGCAGGGAAACCTTTGGTGCTGTGAGGCTCTGATAAAAACACAGTTGATGAAGCTGTGGCTCATGGAGAAGACGTGATGAATATATGACTATCGTTACTGCGTTGGACCCATAACAGAAAGAATCAGTTTGCTTATGTGTGTGAGTGTCTCTCTCCATGGTGCTGAAACATTTAAACCAAAGGCCTGGCCAAGTGCTCGCACTTCATCAAGAGCCAGCCCGTGTGATGTTTTTCCACCAATTGACACCAGGCTCAAGTATCCATTAATACAGCAAGTGGGATTTCAAAACAACAAAGGGACACACTTAGTTAATGAGGTCACCTTGTCATACACACAAATGGATTGCTGTTCATCAAGTCTCCGTGAAATTATCCTTGGTAACCCTTAAGACGTACACTGTAATTAGTCTGGAGTTATAGCACAGTAGATACCAATACATACATGTAGGTACTGGGAAACAAGGTGTGCTGTTTTGAAATGAGAGGGTAACAATTCTGGCTTTTACAAATAACTTACACTGTTATTTTTCAGCTACTTGGTACCTTTTCAATTATTAGAGTTTGTATGACCTACTGAGCAATAATCTTCAAGCTTGAGAGGAATGTATACTCATTATCTAGCTACTAGATTCCAATTATACTATGGTAACACTTTAGGTTACAGCCCACATACCCTTTAGTTACCCTGTAACTTATGGAGGACCATACATGACATAAGTAAAAATAAATAAATAAATAAATGTATAAATAAATACAGAAATAAATAAATAAATGAATAAATAAAAATGGAAATAAATACATAAATACAGAAATAAATAAATAAATATGTTAATACCAAAAGAAATGTCAAAAGAAATGTCTTAAATATATTTTAACATTTATTTTTTCCCTGATACATTTCCTTTGCATTTGCAGTGTCCTTATGCTAATGAGAAAGGCGGGCCTAACCGCAGTCTCATGCAGGATTGGTCACAGGAGTGTAATGATCCAGCCCTACTACTTCTGCCTTTCAATGCTGTTTGCAGCGTTGAGCCAGTTCACACTTAAAATGAACTAGTTCAAGTTCAGAGGGTTAGTTAAGGTTATTTTTTATTGGGATGATTTAGGTGTCAGTAGTCCTGACTGTGAGCGTCACGTCTCGTGTTGTAATGAGCACAAGGAGCGAGCCGAGAGGAGGAGGAGGAAACAGAAACTCCAGCTCGGTACAAACCACCTGCAGCTTCTGCTGTGATCATGAAGCCGCTGATCTCTGAGCAGATGTGACCAGAGAAACTCTGTGTTTCCACTGTTTCCACTGTTCCACAGAGTCACTAACTGGCTGTTTCACGGTGAAGAGCTCAAGTCTCAGTCACTGCCCGTGTCTCTGAGCGAGTGTGTGGCACAGCGCAGGGGCTGTGTGTGTGTGTAGCTCAGTTGACCAATCCTGCTCGAGACTGAGGTTAGGCCCGCCTTTCTCATTCGCATAAGGACACTGAAATCGAAAAATAAAAGTTGGAATAAATGTGGAAATAAATAAATAAATATGGAAATAAATGCAGAATTAAATAAATCAATGACTTTTATTTATTTCCACATTTATTTATTTCCACATTTCAGTGTCCTTATGCTAATGAGAAAGGCGGGCCTAACCTCAGTCTCGAGCAGGATTGGTCAACTGAGCTACACACACACACAGCCCCTGCGCTCCGTCACACACTCGCTCAGAGACACGGGCAGTGACTGAGACTTGATCTCTTCACCGTGCAACAGCCAGTTAGTGACTCTGTGGAACAGTGGAAACAGTGGAAACACAGAGCTTCTCTGGTCCCATCTGCTCAGAGATCAGCGGCTTCATGATCACAGCAGAGGCGGCAGGTGGTTTGTAACGAGCTGGAGTTTCTGTTTCCTCCTCCTCTCGGCTCGCTCCTTGTGCTCATTACAACACGAGACGTGACGCTCACAGTCAGGACTACTGACACCTAAATCATCCAAATAAAAAATAACCTTAACTAACCCTCTGAACTTGAACTAGTTCATTTTAAGTGTGAACTGGCTCAACGCTGCAAACAGCTACTGGACACCAGCATTGAAAGGCAGAAGTAGTAGGGCTGGATCATTACATTCCTGTGACCAATCCTGCATGAGACTGCGGTTAGGCCCGCCTTTCTCATTAGCATAAGGACACTGCAAATGCAAAGGAAATGTATCAGGGAAAAAATAAATGTTAAAATATATTTAAGACATTTCTTTTGACATTTCTTTTGGTATTAACATATTTATTTATTTATTTCTGTATTTATTTATTTATTTCCATTTTTATTTATTCATTTATTTATTTATTTCTGTATTTATTTATACATTTATTTATTTATTTATTTTTACTTATGTCATGTATGGTCCTCCATAGTAACTTGCCTGGATGGCATGGATGGAACGTTATGCCATAGATTACAACTGCCTGTGTTCACCCTATAATTGGAATGTAAAAAAGGGGGAATCATCACCACATATCCCTGACAGGTCGCCAGTCCATCACAGATCCAACATACAGAGAAAAACAACTGTTCATGTTCACATTCACACCTGAAGTCTGCATGTGTTAGGACTGTGGGAGGTGGCTGGGGAACTCAGAGAAAAATCCTTGTAAACACAGGGAGAACAAGCTCAGTCCAATCTATTCAGGAAACATCTCGCTGTTTTGCAAGAGTGCTTACCACTGTTTAACCACCAAGCCTCCCAAGAGGAAAACAGGTCGTTTCAATTATACTTTTTTTGTGTATGTCTTTTTGGTATTGAAAAACTGTCATTTACAGAGATTGGCCCAATGCTTCAACATTCGTTTTTCACAACAGGGTTTTGACTTGTCATAGCAGGTAAAGCACCTTCCCTTAACAAGAACTTTGTTCCATTAAATGTTCAAGTAAGCCATGGCAGTGACCCAGCATGAACCAAGAGCAGCAGCCAGGCATTGCAGATCACCTAATTGAAAGTCAGTCCCTTTATAAATAGTATAAATGTACGCTTTTAAAACGGTGCAGAGAAATACAAAGGTTGTGTTAAGGTTGCTATGGTAATTTGACAATCGCTTTGCAGGGTAAGAGTCTCAGAAGCCAATTATAGGCAATAAAAAAACTGATGTTAATAACACTATAAAATCATGCCGGGATGTTTGAAAAGCTTCACTTGCATCATCTTTCAGAATGATTGATTTTGAATCGAATCAGAATTACAACAACGGAGATCACTATTATAGTTATCTATATCTTTTATCACCTCTCTAGAAGCACCTCTGCCGCCTGAGAGTATGTAGCATTACCCATCAGCACCCGAGCATGCCACGCCTGTGTTTACTGCCTTACTGCCATTAACCGTTGTTAGTCTTACAGGCACAGTGGCAGTAAGGCACTTCATATTAAGCGATGCACAGTAGAACACTGATGCAATTTGCAGTAATTGCAAGCGACATAATCTGACAAAGCAAAGCTCCAAACCATCTCAACAGATGTTTCACTGGAGAACCCTTTGGTGTTTTGTGCGTTGCTCACTTCCCGATGAAACCTGCCGGGTTTGTCTGATTACGGAAGGTGATGTCAGGGAGTAAAGGTGGTGATTAGAGAAGGTGCAGACAGAGCACCAACGAGTGTTTTCGGTTTACAATTAAAGCCCTAAAAAACAGTAATTGCCCCCTAAGGTATGCAGATTTGCTGTTGCAAGACTGCAAAATGACTGGGGAGTGCAAATCTCTTTCCTGCCCATGAAGGGTTAAAACCAATCCCTGGTAACATTATAGAAGTTACTTAGCTATTTGTAAGGCAATTAAGTTTAGGAATTCAGAGACCTGAAGATTGCCAGTGGCTGCTGAAACCTCTGGTAGCCAGTGGCTGACCAAACAACAGCTTACCTTATCATATAAAGAAGGGAAGCTTCCAAGTTTCTAAAGCTACAAATGATGTATCAGGCATTCCCATGACTCAGTAAATCCCCAAACCATGAAACTCAGCGTCTCCAGTTTGTGTCTGCACAGGCACCTTTGTTGCATATCTCTCTCCCTCCCAGTCCTGGCTTCTCTTTTGGGTTGTCCGCAAAAAAGGCACAATAGTGGCTTGATGAGCATTACTGTACATTGTCAGTGGAATGGTAAAGTGTTTGCTTCATGAATGAAAAGCACCGATTTGTTTTTCAGCTCCTCTAAACAGTATATCCAGATATCCTTAAAGGGCGAAAGCCTTTTATAACATTCCAGTGGATGTATAGCTAAAGCTACCAGCCTTAAGGATGTTGCAATAATCTGACTGTTGCAGGGGAGGTCATAGATTGTATATAAAGATGGATGTCATTATCTTCACTTCATCCCACTCGCCAGAAATATAGCAAAAAAATTTCCTTCACCCTCCACTAAGATGGGGGAGTTATCAACTGGGACCTATACTGCCTTTATTGATAACATATAGTGTAGAACAAAGTCAGTGATCTCCCTGCCGCCGTGATTTACTGACAACTTGGTGCGTGAGTATAGGAACTCTTAGAGGAGGGAAGAAGAAACAAAGACATGAGATACTCTGTCTTCCTCCCACAGACATGCTCAGGTTGGGTTAACTGGTGACTCTAGATTGCCAGTAGGTGTGACTGTGTGCGAATGGTTGTTTATCCACGTCTGCCTTGTGGAAGACTGGTGATCACTCCAGGGTGGACACCGCCTCTCACCCAACGTCAGCTGGGATTGGCTATAGCCTCCCCTACCACCTTCAAAGGATAAGCATCATAGATACCAGATGGATGGAGAACAGGTTTTAGAAGCAGATTGTAAATAATGCAAGCAAGGGGATATATAATTTATCTTGTTAAAGCACCAATAACATATTTTTGGGCTAAAGTCTTGTTTTGCGACAAAGTATTAAACCCAATTAAAACAATGACAGTCAAAGTCAGCCGCACCAAATTCATATCTTACATAAGATTGCTTCAGGAACAACAGAGATGTTGTACCAACCTGTTTCACCGTAACAACACCTCTCCTATACAGACCTGCAGGGAAATATGGATTCACGTGTGGCTGCGCATATCATGTTTACATTTACTCTCCTTCATGTCACCTACAATGCATTCTGCTGTATTGTGTGCAGCATTTATAGTCAATACACTAGGTAGCTTAAACTATTACAGTCCTGCAATTAGTCCAACCTACATCAGACAGCTATAATGTTCAGTTTGTGTGGAAACGGCGTGAGAGGTGTCTCAACTACTCTCTTTAATATGAAACACTTCAACAGCAGCAAAAACACACTCCACAATGACCATACAGCCGAATCGATATCTTTCCAAAATAGTTTAAATGAAAACTGAACATTACTGGAGGACCGTTGGATTAGACTGCATCTGTTACTGCCAGGTGCCGGTCATAAACTCCCAGCTGAGTGGATGTCTCAGCTGCCAATGCTGAAACTGATAAACACAAAGTGAGTAAACTCTAAATCCAATCTGCTGAACGTGCAGCTATGATGTCATTGTAATAGTAAAACACTGTAAATAAATTGTTATCTATATATCTACAAACTGTCTGAAAAAACTGTTATGTGAACGTTAAGACACTAGATCTCAACCATAATGGATCTCTTGAGGGCAATACTGATATGGGGGGTGTTAGGTTAGGGTTAGGATTGGATACCAATATATTGGCCGATATTATAGTGCTGTATAACATTTGGCAATGATTGCATAGAATTGATGCTTGATATTTTACGGTTTAACCATCATCATGAATGAAAAGAAACACAAAAACAGCCAAATATGTAGATTGAAAAATAGAAAGGGAAAAAAAGAAAAGAAACTTGTAAAATATGAATATAAATGAGTCTCTTTTCTGCATTGTTTATTCTGTAAAATAATCGGTGTATATCTGCAAATGTAAACACATTAATACCAACGTCACATATCGGCTGATTTTAACGCATATATCAATCAGGCTCTGATAGTCATTTCTACTGCTGCCGGAGACTCTGTTCACCCACCAACTCCCAATAAACCAGTGTTTAGTTCCTTACTGCCAGGGAGAGTGCTAAGATTTACACATACTGTGGCAGTTCATATCAAGCATTGCACAGTTTACAGTATCATGTCACTCATTTGCTGAGTGACAAGATCTGACAAAAGCGCAGCTCTAAACCATCTCCACAGATCTTTTACTGAAGTAATTTGGCTATTTATGAATTTATTTTCTAAATACAACAACCAGGTCAACAATATAATACATGATACAGTAGTTCTGCATATACTGATAATGAATAGGTATATCGTTATATGTAGACATGTAGAGACGATGTGAGACATCCTACATTTTCCTGTTATTTTATAAAACAGCTCCACAGAGTAACATTACTCAGTTGCAGCCTTTTCCCATAAGAGGTGAAAGGCATTACCCAGCATACAATGTGCATCCTCAGAATTACATTCTTCTGGCACACAGGGTGGGGGGGTGGGAGACTTTCCTTCATACCTCGAAGGTGTGCAACACTCTGGTGGCATGCTGCATTTTTTAAAACCACCACCATTAGTCACAGGATGCCTCGCTGACTAATGCTCACAGGCTTGATCTGATTCAACCATTTTTTTCGTCTGACTTCTGATAAAGGAATAATTTATTGAAGTTTCAATATAACATTAGAATATAGAGACCTCATTATTTGTTTTAATGTTCATTTGGTTAAAGACATAACCGAGAATCATGATTCACGTTGTAAATCTGACCCTTGGTGAGCCTTGTCTGGTGGCCCAATGAGTTTTCAACACTCAGGAGTGAGCTGAGTCAATCTCTCCTCTGCAGCTGCTGCCATGCAAAGACTGATGAGAGTTAGATATGCAGTGGCAAAAGGTGGTGGCCTCCTTGCCAACTGATATGATCCTTATCCTTCCTTCAGAGCCTTCAAAGCCTGGGCTCGACTTCTCTGGCTCAGCCTACCCCTCCTACTGGTAACAGCTGTTTAATCACGGGGTCTGAGACTCCACTTCTTTTCTTAAAATCACACAGCAAACAGTGAGAAGGTCACATAGGGCAGCACATCTATGAAAAGAGTGGGGGAAATTAAAAGGATTTGGAACCCAGTGAAAAACTCCCACATTTAATTTCACTCTCACTCTCGCACTTTCTTGCACCTGTGATTCTTAATATAAATAGCTACATTTGATCTTTGGATGCGAGGGTGAGGTAGACGTTTCTGAAAGGTGAAGCTTTATAGTTAGAAGCTATAATATCTGATTAGCATCAGACCCGAGCACTAGCAGACGCGGCATATTGCAAACGCTTACTTTCCTTCCCCCGTCTCTTCCTAACAGCATGTTCACACCTCCTTGATGAGACAAGGTCATCCTTCTCCAGTACATACTGTAACTATATGCAGCTCATCACCATCACGGGCAAATTTTCTGCAATGTAAAGATGCTGCAGCCACCACAGTCGTTGTCTGCACTGCAGCAAAATACTTGATTCATTGCCAGACTTTTGCAATTCATCTTATCCGCTGTGGTCCCTCGATAATTAGTAAAATGGTCATTCATTTTCACAATCTTGTCGAGCACTGAGCTTACCTGCTGAGGAGTTTATTACCTTGATAGAGCCTCCACCGCTGCGCAGCCTCCTTCTGAACACAAAAACCCCTTTCAGTGAACTAATTCATCTCATAAGGAACTGATGGTTAAAGGTACTAATTTAAAGGTTAAATGACTTGTTTTGTATTTTGTGATGTTAATGCTGTGACATGCTGGGACGGTGGCTTCTTATTTACTCTTTTCCCTTGTTGGACTTTTAATAACCGGGATGCCATGGCAGTACAAAGCACAGCATATTTAAAAGCGGACACTCGAGTTCCCCCCTGAGTTCTGCTATTTTAGATTTCTCTACCCTTTGTGCATAATCAGAGTTGAGCCACACACCACTGACCATGGCTTAGTAAGCAACTGTGACTGGCAACTACATTCAATTCATTTGTGGCACCTTTTAAGAGCAGAAATCGTGTTGATTTGAATAGACTGCTTCATCTGGGTGGTGCATCCAGCTACGGCAAACTATAGGCCTTTCATGAGATGGGTCAGTTGGACAACTGTCATACTGTTTTCCTACTGAGACAGGGCCGCCATGAATAATGAAACCTGTGTGGAAACCATAGACTTTACGGGGGAGGAGCCATGGCATCAATGTCCAGCCAATACATGTGCTCGGCCAGTGCTCGGCCAGTGAGTCAACTGTCGATCTTGATGTTTCATCCCATTTTTACAGCATCAAATAATGAATTAAAACTCTCCAGTAAAAAGTATAATTTGTACATAGTCAGTGTGATAAGAACTACCTACAATGACAAAAAGCATCTTTGAGAAAAAATGATTTGACCTCTGTTTTGTCTTTTTAGTTTGTTCCGTGTCCCATCAACTAACATGGAGAAAAGAGGATTTATGACCTGTACTGTAGTTGGCCACCAGGTGGTGATTATGATGCTGTGGTTTCCTCTTTGGGGAGCGGTCATATTATCTTTTTATATGTTCTTTGTGGAAACACTCTACAGCAGGGGTCTTCAACGTTTTTTAGGCCAAGGACCCCCAAACTGGGCAAGAGGGCAAGAGATGGCGCAGGGACCCCCTTCTATATATATATATATACAGTATAACATTTTTTTTTATATTAAACTGGGCCTAGTGCCTTGTATAAACTTAGCTATCCTGTTATTGTGCAATCAATACTAAGCTTATCAAATATTAAAAGGGTTCATTTATTCATGTTTTTAATTTAAACATGTGCAAGGTACAGGGTGGCCATGCCACTGCCATTTATAAACATACATCTTGCAAACAACACGGAGCTATGAAAGTAATTCACAGATTCATGTTTTTATTTTAAACATGCATGTAGAAGAGACAGTGAATCCTCAAGCCATCTGTGGATGGCACACATATGCCCACATTAGTGAGATGTCTGACCCTGATGGGTAGCACACAACTTATCTAATCTTGGACACATGGAGGTTGTCAGGCAGAGGGTCATATCAGCCTCATAATATGTTGGATGCATGTAAATGTGTATTCAAAGAAATTTAAATTTGTGGGGAAAAAAATGGTTAGAAAAAAAAGTAAATAAATAAAAAAAATTATACAAAATTAAAAAAAATTGTCTAATCAACCAAAGATTTTGCGACCCCCCTGCAGTACCTCCGCGGACCCCCTAGGGGTCGCGGACCCCTTGTTGAAGACCTCTGCTCTCAAATTCATATCTCTGCTCAAAAGTAGAGAGTCCGTGGTGGCTGGTTAATATTGATCTGTGTAGGACTACAAATACAGAGTTTAATGAGGAATAAGTGTGGAGCAGATACTCAAAACACTCACTGTGTTTTTTACCGAGAACTTCCTCTAACGATGTAAGATTTTTGCTGTGCTCAGAGACAAGGAAACGCTGTCAAACTGAAAGTCTGACCTGAGGAACATGCAGCTGTGAAACCCACTTCACCAGTTTATCCTTAGCTGCGTGCGGTATGTTGATTTTAACAACTGCATCAATATTTGATTTATAATCTAATTTGTTTTTATCAAACCTGGATTTGAATTGTTTTAGCTGAACGTCAATTGATATACTTTGGGAGCTTTATATATATTCACAAAAAAGGCTGCTGCTAATGAGCTATTATATGGTATTTAACATGTCATTAGTACTGTCATATAAGCATTGCATATTTATGACTTGACGACAAGATGAAAGCAAAGAGAAAGCTGCAATATTTTCTTTCTCTTCCTCCACATTAAGATGTGATAAAGTCCCAACACATAAGGTGTTACCCCCATTTAAATTTCCCTCAGATGCTTAATAACCTTGACACATTATACGCCGAATAGCACATCATGTCAATACATTCCATAGCTACTGAATACATCAGACAACTCTGTAAATATGAACGCATTCATGTATTGTGTAAGTGAATCCATCTTAGTAACAGATTGAGTCTTTTTAACCGCATTCACAGATCACATTATCGTTTTGATGCGACCCGACAAATGTATTACTCACTTGAGGAAGAAAAAAAAAGCCTAACAGGATCTGTCAGTGTTGACATCCTCACTGTCAACAAGATGAATGATTGGGGCTCTTGCTCTCTGCTCTGCTTTCACTGCTTTCAGGTAAACTGCATCAGGCTTTAAATACATATTCAGACATTTATGCTAGTGTCATTTCGATGCCAGGGCTAATGAAGTGGACAACTCTCATGATGGAAGAAAACATTTATTTCAAACAATTAAATCTAAATATGCACTTTTTTCTCTCTCTCTCTCTCTCTCTCTCTCTCTCTCTCACACACACACACACACACACAAACACACACACACACACACACACACACACACACACACGCACACACACACACACACACACACATATTTACTCTATACACTCCAGAGCAAATGTAAGACACCGCAGCGAGCCCCACGTTCTGAGAAGGAACCAGTCGATGGGAGCAGATCCATCAGTTTTTGTCTCCCAGTGAGATACTGAGATGATGGATGGAGCTAATGGATTGATTTCAGCCTCAGCTCTCTTTAGTGACTGGCTGCATAACCGAGTGAATGTCAGAGCAAACAGCCTCGGCCGGTGGAGAATGCATTTATACCGCGCACTTCCTCCACAGTCGAGTTCATCCATCACTCCGGCTGATTGTCATGTTAGGCTCTCGTAAGGTTATTGTGTGTGCCTCATTATTTCTTAATAAGGGAAAGATATGACCAGTGTATCAGTCTAGCTCTGTTTGTGCTTACTTAAATGTTGGAAATGTTTTTTGGAGTTCTTGTTATGCTGAAAGATTATGTAGCCGTACACAAAGGATGTTTGATTTTACAAAGGAAGATCATTTGTATTTAAAGTTATGGTGGTGCAAGGGACAGCCGAGTAACCAACACTTCAAAGTATTGATACCTAGCAGAAAAGTATCCCACGTATACCACCCTATGGCATTCAGCAGTATTGCAATTAATGGGGTTGTCACACCAACAACTAAGGCAGTTTAAATCCAGTTTGGAATAATGTATGTTCAGGATTTGAAATATTGCAAGATAAAATGTCAACAACACATTATGGGATTTAAAGCTTTAGTCTAATGCAAACAGTACAATTTGTAGATGTTTTTGGATGTTGACCAAACTTGACATGCAAAAATGTGTACTTTTTGAGTACTTTATAGAGTTTGCTGCATACTTATATGGTCTGTCTACTTATATTTTAGCACCAGGGATTAGAGAGAAACTGACTTTCATATTTGAAAACCCAGTTGTCAAACTGTAGAGGCAAGTTTTAACAAAACGCATCCCTCTGTATGAGTACAAAGCCAATCCAACCTCTGTATCGCTGCTTGTGTTTTCGTTACACATGTTCTTCTATAGCATTGATATATATATATATAGCTGTACAACACACATGTCCACCAAATTAATTGATCATCATCAGGTCTCCCAGTCTCATTTGACAGTGGCATTATCATTGCATCTTATTATCGGCATGTCATAATGATTGGGTCATTTTGCCAACCAATATATTGACCTGTGATTAAAGTGAATTGTTTTTGATATTTAAACATTTAACACTGAAGAACTTATAGAATATTTAAAACTTTGTGTAGCGTCTCTGATTTCCTAGTTTTGATTTCTGCTGGTCGTGAAATGCATCTTTTAAACTGGAGACTACATTTATCAGTAACGTAAATCAAATAATGTCTACATCCTCAGAGGTAATCATGAGACCGCAGTTGTTGTTTTTTTTATCCAACATAAATGTGTGAAGCCATTTCCGATGGTTTTAGCTCCATATCTCCTTGCACTGAGGACAATATTCTGCAATAAGCAATTTAATGTTTTGCTGTTATGGTGGTTAGAAATGTATTCGAGAACCTGGCAGATACATCTAAATAATGCACAGTGATGCACGTTGATTCCTTGTGCCAGGTTTCAGGAAAATCACAAAATATAGTAACTTTGCTTTGGGAGAATCGGTTGTTATACTGTTAGATGCTTTATTCTGTAGTTAGTGTTACAATGTGCTTTGTTTATTTTAATATAAACACTTCTTTGACTGAGAGGAGTGGTGTCAAACTTAATGAGTTTTTATCGGAAGTCATTTTCTCCTCAAAGACTGTCTTTTTTTCTGTGAACGTCTCCAATCACCTTTCTACTCTTAATTATTTCTAATAAAGGCAAAATAACACAGTGAAATGAGGAAACAATGTGTCACCGGCGTCATCATGCTGCTAATTTGTGGCTCTGACACATATGACTGTGATGAAGCTTTCATACGTGGAGAGGGCCCTTTGTTTTCACATGTTTCAAGTCTGCTGAGTAAATGTGCCGTCGCTGATTTTGTATTAACAAGTTGAAAAATAGAATACTTTGGAGCGATCCACCAAACTCCATGAATTAAACATACAGGTGCTCAGCTTGAAGCAGGTTGATCAAACCAAATGTGGCCGTGTGCAGAAATTTATCTTGATGACATTAGCGAGATAAAACGGGAGGATTCTGGGAAAATAAAAGAACTCCGAGAGTTATCACAGCAGCTGCTGTCAGTCAAAGAAGAGAGGAGGCATTTTAATTTTAGTCAGCTTATTATTTTATTCATTGGAGAGAAGAAACTTGAAACAGTTTGCTCTGTGTTCACACTGACAAGTATAGGCAACATGAAGCACCCAATAAGTACCTGCATGGTGCACTCCAAACACTCCAAAGGTTGCAGGTGAAAAGGTGGTTACTTCCTCATCCCTTTATTAATTTCAGAAAATGTCAGCATGGGAAGGAAGATATGTTGCCGGCGTCATTGGGCGTGTAATTTCCATGTCACATGACATAGCGGTCACAAACAAAGTAGTATTAGTAACATTGTTAGGTTAAGTTAGAAAAGCATTCGGTTGTGATCAGATTTTCCAATATGCAATAAAGTGTTGAGTGTGTACTACTACATGTATCTGTATCTGACAGAGGATTCTGCATCTGTAGATCCATCCCTCCACATGGCCACTTGGTGTATGGTGGCTAAATATGACTGTATATATAAAGATGGATGATGTGACTCCACCTCCTCCCACCAGCCAGAAATTAAGCCAAAACATCCCTGATACAAACACTGCCATCTTGCCCATTTGGGGCTGGACTCAGAGTCACGACTGGCGCATGGAGCCGTGGTAGTTAGGTCCTGCTGCTACACATGCTCGACCAATCACGAGTCAATCGTTACATTACTCATCATTTCTTTAACCTCAAATAACTTATTGAAACCAAAGCATAGTTGAAAAATGAACATTTGAACAAGCACCAGTGTGACAGAATGGAAAACCCTCTTTGAGAAATTGTATTTGATTTGCACTGGGTCCATGGCCCATCCACTAACATGGAGAAGGCAGGATTTATGATTGAAATGCTTAGGCTCCATATTCGGGGAGCAGTTATGTTGTCCATCTTGATATACAGTCTATGTAAAAAGCTAACATGACAGGGAGGTGCTATTTTTCTCCCAAACAGTATTCTCTAAAAATTATTACCAAATGTAAAAAAATGATCGGGCTTTTCCCTTCGAAAAACAGCAGGAATCATTTTAATCTGGTATAAATTAGTAGTGTGACAATATGCAGAGATTATTCAAGGAGCTCAAAATAATGTGTGTGGCGGGTCGCAGCCCTCTGACTGAGAAATAATGTTTTCATGCGGGTGCTGGCGGATGTGGATTCACACAGTGGACGGACGCATGGGGCCGGGCCAGTTGGCAGACAGATAATCGAGGAGCACATGTAGATTTAAATGACGTCAGAGCCGACCTGCTGCAGCGCTGATACTCCTGGCCAATCTACATCACTGCATAACCAAATACTCCCCTCTCATATTTATCCCTCACTGTCACAGCAGGCCAACCGAGCCATTATTTCATATATGTGTTCGGGAACAAATTTCTTTACATTTATCTCTCCAGGGATGAATTATACAACAAGGGCAGGTGCCTCCTTTTAACCTCCGGAGT
This sequence comes from Platichthys flesus, assembly GCF_949316205.1. Taxonomy (NCBI): domain Eukaryota; kingdom Metazoa; phylum Chordata; class Actinopteri; order Pleuronectiformes; family Pleuronectidae; genus Platichthys; species Platichthys flesus. The sequence goes on along the minus strand of NC_084963.1, from coordinate 15,838,667 downwards.
TTTTGGCAAGATCAGCTTCCTTTTTTGCTTTACCCTGACACCTGTGTTTTACTACTTTATGTTTTCACCTGGTTCTTTGCCCTTGCTTTAGGAGAGAAGGGCTGACTGATTGGGGAGGACAGGTGACTGTTCAGGTTTGGGGGGAAGCCAGTCCCAATCCCTACTCGGGTTTTTCTCCCGCTCAAGGTCGATGGTGGAAGGAGGGTAAAGGGTGTCATTCCATCTCCCCGAGGTCCTTTTCACAGTGGCAGACAAGCAAAACACCTGAGCTGTCGAGTGTTGATTTAAGACCTTGCATTGTAGTTTCCCTACTTTTTCCACCACTTTTGTTCCAAAGTATTTGCAGACTCACTCAGAGGAGGGTAACCAATCAAAAGTCGCAGGCCTCTTAAGAACTGTGGCCAAAGGGGTTTTGATACTGAATATTTCTTTCAATGATAACAACCCATTCAAATTCACCGCCGCTACCGGGAAAACATTCTGATGCTGCTTTCAGACATGCACTGAACACAGCACATTCTCCTGATATTTTCAGGAGGGGCAGGATGTTGCTCTAGAAATTCTCTGGGGTTTTTCCTGCAGTCGCCCATGTAAATTGTCCAGTAAAATGTCTGATGGCTGTGCGAACAGCAGGATAATGAAAAGGGGAATTCACAGTGAGCGAATCATTTTGTTTCATTTTTCATACCTATATAAATTGCATGATTTTGATACAATTATCCCAGGAAAGAGAGGTGCCACACATGTAGAAGATTCAGGCAAAGATGTGAACTGAAAAAAACAAGATTCAAGAGCTTTTGGAGATAAGAGCCGACTGAAAAACATGAGATTTCCGCACGGGAATCAAAGGCCTATCCTATCCTGCCTCCTGCTTTCTCTACCCAGGCACCTGTTTATCTTGAAGAAGAAAATTTCAACCTGCAGCAACAATTCAAAAGCAGCTCAATTCTGACCTGGCAAACCTGTTACGCTGCTATTGTTGATGTGCAGGCCTTTTGTACAGCAAGAATCTTACAGTATGATCAATAAGACAGGATAACTGACAATGTGGCCTGGTTTGTTTGGCATCAAAAGAAGAGGAGCAGGGAGAAGATGTTTGCATGTCTCATCTATGTTAACATCAATAATGTTAGTCATTCTCTCTGCACCTTTTCTCATCATAACTGTTTGCTGCAATATACGTCCTTAAAATCCAACTTCAAGTAAGGGATCGATTTTTCTGTACACAGGTTAATAAATGGTTCACTGACAAGTAAGGAATTCTTAAATCTTACATTTAAAAAGCAGAAATGTTGTCACCGTGCCCGACATAACAATCCTGTTATCTACTCACACAATTATTTTTGGGCCTCATTTACCAATGGTGAGTTTTACTTTGTGTTGGTTTGATTCCCTCCAGAGTTTATGAGACACATGTTTGAACCTGCTACACAACACGAGACTAAACGTGACACGAACAGTCGATTAACAACTGAATACATGTGATTATCAGTCCGCGTGAAGAGGGACTGATACGAACACACACACACACACACACACACACACACACACACACACACACACACACACACACACACACACACACACACACACACACACACCCCTACTGCAGACAGAATAGTTCCTCCTGCAGATTATGACACAACACAGTGTTTTAACGTCATTGTTGCAGAAGAAGCGATGCCCCGTTTATCCATAAACATAAATATGATTTCATCAGCTTTTTATAGAGATGATGAGGATGAAACATTTCATTGTTTTTCTTAATCCATTTGGTCAATTCATTAGTAAATTAAATTATTTCTGTCAATCTACTTTTTTTAGTTTTAATATACCATATACATTTGGTTTAAAAAGTGTGTTTACATTTTCTAGAACGGCCGAGCCTTCATCATTTGTGCGTACGCATGGTCTGAGGAAGTTCTACATTTGTTGCCAGAGTACGAACTAATTTAAGTAAACTTATTGATGAATCATAGATTTGTGCTTCATTAGTAAGTGAGGCCGATTGAGAGTTGTGTGCAGGCGAAAAAAACATAATTGGTCTCAGAGGATTTGATACATGATCTTAACTATGTTGTGAGATCGATATCTTCTGTTTTAAGACACACACTGCCAGTGGTCTAACTGGCAATGAGCCCAGTTTGATAACACTGTTTTACTTTTATAACACAAATTCCATGTATCGTTCATCAACACTGAAGAACATGATAAAAAAAAAAGAGCATATTTAGAAGGTACATGTAGTTCTCTCTTCTTGGTCTTTGGAGAAATGAAGCGATCACTTTTTTTCATGAGCTTAATTCGTCATATTATGCATTCTGAAAAGATTCTCATCATTTGATTTTTATTATTTATTTGAGTTCAGGTTGTATTTTAATTGCCCCAAGTGAGCAAACACATGTACTCCAACATTTTCCTAAGGCAGTTTATATATGTCAGTTATGGCAATCTATCCTTGACCTGCATCTTTAATCACACATCTGTGGGCATGTTCTGTTCATTTGCACTCATTTACAGTGAATATATGAATATACGAAGACTTTCATACTACCACTGACTTACACTGGCACTCGTGTTTATTCCTATCCTGAATTTCGACTCTGCTTCCTGACGCAATCGAAGGAGTAAATCCAGATCCGAATCCTATCTGTGTTGCAGGATCGCTGATTGGCAGGCTCCTTAACCCCGGGGGTCGACATTGCACCAATCACACGAGACAGTTTGTTCTCACCTTTGCATGAATGTCAGAAGCTTCAGGGCAAGATTACTGACGAGGCTTTGAGGGAATCCAGTTAGTCAATTTTGACATTTGATTTCCATAAAACACAAGATGTGCAGTATCTTCTCAGTTGGAGTTGAAATGTTTTCGATCGGATTCTGGTGTGAGCAGCGTTATTGCACAGAGTGGATGTGGTATGTTTTTCTATGGCCGTGAAGTCGTGTTTTCTCAGATAGATGAAAATCAGGAAGATTTAAACACTTTAGTTAAGTTTATTTTTCTTTTTTCTGTCAGTGAAATAATGATGCAAAAATGTATGATATGAACAAATAAATGATTTCACTACTCTTATTTAAAGCTCAGCGATATGATGATACATAAGATGATATGATGATGCCATGAGAGAACATGTTTGTCAACAGAGATTTTATAACTCCATGTATAATTAAATATCAGTCCGTATGAGACCGCCATGAGCAAGACTCCTGTGTGGTAATTATATTTTTGATCCAGTTTAATGAAGTATCTAATCAGTCAATTAATGAGTATTCATCAAAATCGGTCACACATCAATCTTGTATGTTTGTCCATAAATAATTTCTCAATTGATTATTCAAAAACTCTTACCCTACAGACTCTATATGAGGATGGATGACAGCTGTCATCCATCAACATGTTAAATAAAATAATATATATAAAATATTATTTTTTTAGGTGGCAGCGTTTGTACTCAGGATGTTTTTGTTTAACTGCTGGATAGTTAGAGGCAGTTTTACATCATCCATCTTCATATACAGTCTATGGGAATAAACAACACATGGGTACATGAGGTGATCACCATTAAGAACAAATTACCCCAATTTCCTTTTGCTCAAATATCAAGTCTCCAAATTAGGAACTACTGTATTCAAAGTATCCTTAATATAATAACTATTAAAAATAATTATGGCATAACACACAAGAATAGTTATATTACAGAAGTTGATACAAGAAAACAGAAATTGTTTCTGGATGAGAATTTGGTTCACATTTTGTACAACCAGCCCTTTACATTACATTCCTTACATTCCTTTACATTAACAAGTACTTCTGTAATGGAAAAACGATATCAAGGTATAACGTTGCTGTAATTAAAGGAACAAATAATGTGTAAATATTCCATTTTACTGTTGCTTTCATTTCTCCAGGTGCTCTATTTAAGAACCAGACATCCATTTACCTTGAATCACTTATAAAATGTAAAGCTGCAAATCTCTTAGCGATTAAATAGTCCTTAATATAACCATATATATATTATAATGATTTGCTACTTTAGTGCTCGCACTCAAATATAGCCGATGAGCAGGGGAGCGAGAGACCTTCACACAAACTACATCCCTGTGTCCTTGTGCTTCGAAAAGCCTCAAACCATCAGCAACAGAAACTTGTGCCTGAGAGTTGGTCTCAAAGGCCTGCTTCTTGTTTTTGTACGTCTTCTAGAGGAACAATACCGTGTTCGACAACGCAACTATAAGCTCTTAATCTATTAGAGGGGTATTTCTTTATTTACAATATAGTGCTGTTGATTCTTAAAGGGATAGTTTACAGAAAAATGAAAATTCACTCGTTATCTACTCACCACTATGCCGGTGTAGGGGGTGGGTGAGGTGTTTGAGTCCGCAAATCATTTAAGGAGTCAAAGGGGTAAACAGCATGCTGTTGTCCAATTGTCCACAAGCCCTGATATTCATATTCGACTCAAAACAGCATCATTGACACTGTGTTGGACACTTTGTGGATAGCATAGCGGTGAGTAGATAATGAGTGAATTTCCGTTTTTCTGTGAACTATCCCTTTAATTAATTCATTCACTTGATTAGTGCAAGTATTTCTTTCTTGGCTCTTTTTTTTCAGCATTTGGCATCATGTTTGTGAGAGGCAAATCAATTTGCAATCAAGAGCAAACTGTAAACTTTAAAACTGTCAACCACCAGCATATGAATTCAGCTTGGTCCTGAAGCCAGCACCCAGCTGAAGGTGAGTGGAGGGCGAGAGAAAGACCTTCAGAGAGGCTTCATCCCTCTTTGTCCTTGTGTGTGGAGAATCCCCAAGCATCAACAGAAAGAAAGAGTGTTGCCTGGGAGCGTGTCCCAGGGGTCCGATTAGTTCCACGGACCCCCCCAGCCCTGTCCCCGAGATGGCTCTCAGACACTCTAACACACCACAGTGGCTCTTTGTGCTGTACCTAGTATGTCCAGCTTCCATTACGACATCACACACACACAGAGACCCTCGCACATGTATAATACACGCCTCTGCTGCTTGTGCACATGCATCACAGACCTTGAAACTGACATGTAACTAGACACTTGTTTGCAGGCTGCGCCATCTCCTCAAGGTCTGAGCAGATGTATTCGAGAGGCAATGTGAAAGACTGCACAAGGACAGACATTCTGTTTCTGAATTGACTCTTTGACTCAGGAGGCAACAAGAAGAGCGTCTTCTGGCGATGTTCAGACGAAAACAAAGATAATTGAACAAACCAAAACATGGAAATAAAGCAGAACATGAGATACTTTATGCTAATTTGTCAATAGCACTAATAATTTTCTCAATGGTCAGCCCATGCCACACATGCAGGTATTAGAAGGAAAAATTAAAATAAAAAAGGATTCAAATTATTTGTTTGTGTATTGACCACTCAAAATGCTTACAGTTTAAATCACATTTACACATGCAGTGCTTTTTTTTTTTTAATCAACCACCATTCATACACTGCCAGCACAGTCCTCAGTGGCAATTTACGGCTCAGTATCTTGCCCAAGGACACTCGGTGCCGGTGATTAAACCATCAACCTTATGGTTAGGGAACAACCCTCTGTATCTCCTCTGCCGCCCATGCAATGTTCTCGTAACATCAGCATACTTAGTATAAAGGTTTGACAGCTACATTAGAAGAAAAACAAAATTATTTGATGTAAAAAGAAAAGGAAATCAAAGGTACAAGTTTCTGCACATAAATACTTTGAGGTTTAAGTGAACTAAAACTTTTAGAGTGAATTTAGGAAAGAAACATTAAACCATCAAGTTTAGAAACATGGTCTTCTCTTGCTCCACTAATTATGGCAGCATAAAAAACTGTACTTTCAGTTTACAGATCAATGTTGGAGCAAATAAAACGCTCTAATAATTTGCACCTCTGCTCTGCCTCTTCTCCATCGCACTGTTTTCAAGGCTTGAGACCAAAGGATAATTTATGTCCTATGTTACATATGTTAACAGACACTGACTGAGCCTTGTGGATGTACTTTGTGTTAACTTTGTCTGTATTTGTGCACAACTTCTGAAAGCTAAAGGAAACGGACAAACAGACGAAATGGAGCAGTACCACCCGAGTCATGGAGGCCAGTGTAGCCAAAAGTTAAATAATAAGTTAAATAAATATTTCCGTGGCCTGACTTCTTGTAAAGAGCTGTTAAGAAACCACAGTTATGTAATTTTCCTTCACTCAGTCACAGTGCAGCAGCTTCTGCCTCTTTCAAAGAGAAACATAATCAAAACCTCCTCCACCACAATTTTCTTTTGTTGAAAACTCCTGACTCAGCACTGCTGATCAGCGAATGTTTTGCTCAACAATGTAAAGGAGGCATATGTATGTGGGCTGTGATGGTTGCATCTATTGAAATGGACCTTTTCATACATAAAGGCAAATGAGTCTTATCCTGCGTTCAATCGAAAATATGTTCTGGATCAGAACAGAGATCACTCCCAGGACTCCTTTGAGACAAAATGGATCTACTTTGTGACTGTAATTTTATTTATTTAATTCATTTATTTTAAATCATTGCTTACAACATGTCATTCAGAACTCAATGCTGAATAGCAATAACAACAGTGTCTGTCTTCTCAAGCTGTTGCTATAGTTACCTCACTCCCTACAGGACCTGAAATGGTTTGCCCCCAGTCCATCTTTGCCCTCTTTCACAGCTCACTGGCAGGACAGCACACATATTTACTGCTGTTTAGACAAAACACAAAGCAACCACCAAGAGGGTACATGAAGCTTATTGTAAGAAAATATAACTATTTAAATAAATGAAAACACATCTATAACCAGTGACTCATTCTATTTTATAACTTGACAATAAATATGCAGTACATTACCAGAACAAAGAACACGATTCAAGTTAGGTTTCATGTTGAGTAATAGCTATTTTCAGGTGGTTTCTGCTGTTTCTTTGTGCCCTTGCACCTGAATCTCTGTAATTTCACTTCTCGTTCAGACAAACAGCATGCAAGTGAATGTTTGAGTAAGTCACAGATGTTGCATAATCTCCATTAGTGTTACAAGACTAAGCTAGTTTGCATTTGGAGCTTATTTACTGCAAGAAAAAAGCAATGCTACCTTTCAGTAACACCTCCCACACGATGCCTATGTGTGTAATGCTACCTGATATTTTGCTCGACATGCTTTCACCTGAAGACCGGCTGAGCAACACGGAGAGAAGCAAGGACACGTTGCGTAAATGTTTCTATCACGTCTTCAGCATAATGGCGTTGTGTTCATAAGGGCACAGCGGTCACAGATAACGCACTGTGCTCCCATCAAAATGGGACTGGTCTCTCTCTTTCTCCCTCCCCCTGGTGCTCACCTTTCAGCATAAACAGAAATGTGAAAGCTATTGTTGCTGCAGAACATATACATTAGCTGTGACAATACCTGCTTTAAAAAGCAACAATACAATCTGTTATCATCAGTTAAAGCCAGAGGTTGGATGTAAAAAAGTATATTTACTAATTATGTATCTGTGCTTTATTTAAGTAGATTTATTTTGGGGTACTTTTACTCCACTACATTCATCAGCAGATATCTGTATTTTTTTAAGGCACCAATAACGAAAAGTAAATCACTGATCCAATCAGAGGATGCAGGTGACATTAGACCCCGCCTCCTGCAGCAGCAGCAACAATGGTGTAGATTCTAAATCTATTTTGTGTTATACCTCATCACTGTGCTAACACAATGCATAAGCAATATATTGATATATCTTTGGCGTGGGTTATATTGCCATTTATGGCAATTATTTTGTAATAATTATTGATATTGTTTATTTCCCAGACCTATTTAAAAGTAAGGTTGGTAAGTTGTTTGTGAAACTATTTTCATCTCATTAGTTGAAATCTTTTCATGCAACAAAAAAATTAAATAATTGTAATTTGGTCCAAATTAAATCATTGGTTGGTAAACTTGTCAGTCACGAGCCAACCTGTCTGCATGCGCCCTGCTTGTGCTGTCACTGCAAAGACTGGAGTCGTCAGACAGAGAGACATACACCACTGAAGCAGAGGCGATAGTCACAGTGAAGTCGGCATCCAGCAGTCAGTCAGTGCACCTATATATTTTTTGGGGTTGTAACTTTGATGAGAGGGCCGATTGGAGAGGGTGCTCTTGCTTGCTTTTCAAGGATTACTAACCCTAGCTTTAAGGCTATGAAATCGGATAACTAAAGGGATAATGCCATGTTTGCTGTTCGCTCCTAACCTGTCTGATGCATCCATTACAGTGGGGATTGCAAAAAGGTGCAATACCCTTTGAATACATACGCGTTAAAATGTGCTGTGAATATTAACATATCCCAGATCCTGTGTGATGGGGGAAAAAAGTAAAATAAAAGGTATAAGGGCTGTGATGTGTGACAGAGAAATAAATGAATGTGTGTGTGTGTGGGTAGATGGTGGAACTTTACTGTAAAGCTCTTGAGTGGTCATTAAGACCAGAGAAGCTCTATATAAATACAGACCTTGACCTTGGTGCATCTTATCCCAAACTAGCATCTTGTCCCCACAGCGATGGGTACACCTGGCCCATCTTGACCATCAACCACTAGAAACTCTTTACAGTGTCCGCTGTTACCTGCTCTCCAGTGTCTAGCCGTGTGCAGGCTAGCAAGGCCAAACAGAGCACAGCCGTTGGGAGCATGAGAGGCAATAAGCACTCCTACTGGGAATATGACATCGCAGCCTTTGTGCTCTGTTTTGATTTCCAGCAGTATGATGGAAATGAATGAGAAACTTTTTAACAGCCAGTTTGTTTATAAATTGCCCAGCTGTGGTTCAGGAAGTAGAGCGGGTCGTCCACTAGGGCAAAAGGTCAAAAGGTTTGACCCACGTCCTTCCAGTCGTCCTTGGGCAAGACACTGAGCCCAGAATCCCCCCTCACGGCTCTGCAGACGGTGTTTGAATTTGATGTGTGATAGAGAGGCGTTACATATAGAAGCATTGAGAAAGTGTGTGAGAATTGGTGAATGTGTTAGAAAGCCACTGTTTAAATTACTTATATTTACTATTATTAATCCCTATTTTGAGATAACTGAATACTATCGCTGTAGTAATCTCAGAGTCTGAAGTATTGTGATATTTAAATGTTGCTGTGTGCGTTTGTATCATCACCTTAATGATGATCATAACTGGTGATCAGACTTAGAGACAGAATACAGCAGATGGTAGTAGAGTTCAGATTCTTTCTCCTGTTCCATGTCAACAGTACAATCTGAATATTAACACGAGATCCTAAACCAGGATACTAATGTGTTAGCCTTTCACAGACTGAAGGCCTTGGCACACTAGACACGTTTTTAATTTGCACATTATGAATATTTTTTGAACGTGTATGTAGTCAATGCAAATCAGAACCAACATTTCGCTGAGCTATATTACGGCTTCTATTTTTTCAGGTTTTCTTCTTAACTTCTACTCATCTAACCAATCGCACTGCGTCTTGTTGACAATGTCACATTTTGAAGCATTAGTAGTAGAAGAAGAACAACTTCCTCCTCTTTCCAGTCTGATATAAAGTTTATTTGTAGTTTTATTTCATATATTTGTCATTTTTGTCTTAAAAATGTCCACACCTCGGACTGTTTACACACAAACAGCTGGATCTTTGGCGAGCTTATTTCTCTTAAAAACTCTGATCTTGGATCAAGCAGTTCTTCAAACCGTCTGACGGACATCCTGAAACACATCCTTGAGCAGCTGTGTTACCAAGCACTAGAACTAACCATTTCCTAAATAGTACGACCAGCTCGTAGTTTCTTGTTGTTGAGTCTTTCTTTTTCATGAGGTACAATTTCAATCAAGTATCCACTGCATTGCATCACGTTTAGTGTGAATTGTCAGGTGAGTCAACATCTGAGTCTGAATCATTCACTATTTAGTGCGGTTTATTCACCTTTGATGTGCGAAGACCAACAGATAATGTACCATTGTTGAAAAACAAACTTAACTAAATTAGTTTCCAGACCTTTCACTATCTGCACAGGTTCATACTGATATTATTCATACAGATTACAGTCCTTTAAGTTAGACATCTGGACACCATCGATCAGACCACAGATTCCTCACATTAGACAAATGAGTAATCTACTGTCAGTTTAGTGAACATGAAAGTCATAAGTTTTACAAATGAGGCCTCTGAGACAGAAACATCTGATCAAGACTCCTGGACTCTTCTGAAGTTTTTAAATTATCACTCAAGTACGAAGAAAGTACTTCAGTCATGTAACAGAATACACCCTGGTAATACATTTGGGTGTTGTATAATCATATTGGGTGTATGTAGTCACATTTATGGTGTTATATATTTGTGTATGGGATGGCTCTGCACCTCCTACACAAGAACATGATCTACCTCTGAGGAGAAGCTGGTGTCGAATCTCCTTTTCCATTACGCGACTGTCATCACGACCTGGTGGGAGTCGCACTGCTTTCGCGGGAGATGAAAAGGCCGGATTTTATTGACCAGCTCCCCACCACATCTATTGTTAATGTACGCGTAATATCTTCCTTGCACAACTTCCCTAGAGGTGGTCGCCCGCTGCCGTTGGTCATGAATTCACCGCTGCTTGTTCACGTCCAGATGAGCTTGTTCTGTAAGTGCGTGCCGCTGCCTGTGATACGAGCAGAGCCGGGGTTTATCTAAGCGTGAATCGATTATTTGCTTCCCTGTAAAGCTCAGGCTCATCTGCAGACTCTGAATGTTGTTATAAGAAAGCACGGAGAAAGGAAAGCATAAAATAATTTATTTCAGCTCTGCTGCATTACTTCCTCTCGGGGTGAATATGCACTGTATGAGTGATTTGCTCAATATGTATGTGTCAATAAGTGCTATGCTTTCGTCCTGTCTCTTCCATTATTGACCAATATGTAAATATGGAGCGTGCTGCTATTGTACTAACATATTGAATTCAAACAATTACATCGATTTTACTTTCGACATTTGCAGCTTTTTCACATCCGCGCGGGACAGAAAGAACAAAGAACAATGCTGAAATGGTCATTATTTAGTTTAGGCCTCCGCAATATTGAATACACATTGCCGGGCTGCAGAGCCTCAAGCATGTTGGACTTGGGACCTCTGGCATGTTGCAGGTTCAGAAAACCAGGTTTTACTCGGTGGAAGAGCAGGTAAGTAGCTGTCTGTCTCCAATCTGCTATTCAAGCGATGCACTCTGGGTACCTTTAGGAGTTTTCATTATACATTTGTATTCAGCATTACTCACCCAAAACACTATGTATCCCTGAGCCCTGAGAATATGTTCAATGTGTTTTCCTACCTCCTAAAAGATTTGCAAAGCTGCAGTCTTCTTCTCTTCCTTTTTTATATTGGCAGACTTCGTTTTTTACTTCTTGCTGCACATTACCACTAAAGCTACCATCGTCAGTCTGCAAATCTGTATCCCATCACCCTCCCTGCTCGTGCTCATACAGTACAGTTTGCATCTGTGACAGTTTTATTGCAAAAAAGAAGATAAATATGAGCTGCCTCTGTAGAACCCTAGGATAGCACCCAGTGACAAGCTTTTTTAAATTCTTGCTCTTTGCAATATCTGCGCATGGTAAATCAACACTTACAAATACACTTACTCATTTTCTTGCTGAAGGTGAGGTGAAAAGATCGATATTCTCATTATCTGCACTGTAAACGCAGTATGAAGCCACCACCTGTCACAGCCGCTCAAGTAGAAATTGCGAGCCAAAGTTCATACACTTTTGTACGGATTAAAAAAAGAGATACAGTATAAAGCCTTAAAAAGTGACCTTTAGAAGTGCTGGTGGGCAGATTTTGTGGCCTTTGGACTAATCCAGGCAAGAAGTTTCCCCATGTGTACAGTCTCTATGCTTCGTTGGCAGAGATAGGTAAAGGTTAGACAACCGAAACACTTGGGCTAGGTATGGAAAGATCACATGGTTAGTAGCAATGTAGGCAATAATCACAGGTGTGCCTGAAACTCCAGTCTCCTGGAATCAGTTGTGTTACACACCTGTCATTCCACATTAAATGCGACATTCATTTCTTTTAAATTATCTTGTATTATTGTATTTGCTTTCTTTAATTTTAGATTTTGTATTTTAGAATTTGCTTCTGGTATTTGATGGTTTTAATTGGAATATTTGTAAAGCATGTTGTAACAGCTCTTTTGAAAGGTGCTATATAAATAAAGCTATTGTTATTATTATTATTTCCAGCCTCATCACTGAACATTGGCTTTAGATGTAATATGGACACAGGAAAATGGATACTGAGCTGAAAATGGATAGAAAATGAGCAAAAAATAATACAAGGAACCTGGTTAATCAACTCTGATCCCATTCCATCGATATATTAATAGAGATAATTATGACCAACAAGTTTTGACCAAGCTGCTTTAGAGGAACCGGAAATATTTCCAGGCCAACTTTGGTGTAAATCAGTTTTTGCCTAATCCAAAAAAATAAGACAACAAACAGACCTAGATGAAATCATAACGTCCTTGGCGGTGGTGTTTGAAACATCACTCTACAGTCCCCCTGGTGGGCAAACAATCATCAACTTACCTTTCACCTTCACTTGCCTTAAGTCTGACTCTGTGTGTCACTGTGATTGTTAAGTATGAGGGATGATGCTGCAGAAGACGAGCAAACTCAGCATATCACTGCATGGATTAAAAAACAATACCTTTCTCATACGGCATATTTAGCTGACCAAGTAAATGAGCGACATTTCTTTGGTAAAGGCTCTGCAAAGCTGTGAAAAGACTGAAAATGATCTGAAAACATATACACACTGGCAATGTTCAGAGAGAGCTCCACCGTACACACCAAATTCATTACACAGAATAAGGTGGATTACCTGTGCTTGCCATTCATCGGTGTTGTGAGCCGAGGCTGCTGAACTTTATTTTTCTGTGGTCTTTGAAAAAAGATTTATGTGAGAATCAGCTTGTTTTGCACATTTCCATTAGAGTAGTTTTCATGAACAGACTCAGGCTCTGGTATTTCCCTCTCTCAGTTGAACAAAGCACGAATGTATTGCTGGCGGCAGAAAAAAGTGCAATGTCTCCTGCCTCACATTGGTGGAAAATCTCTAAACATGTCACTTTATTTACAGCAATATTATTTCCACGCATCCAATTTATATTCTTTATATATTAGAAGGCTCAAACCGTGCTCATATCCTCACCTGTGTCAAATCAGCACGAAAATAACCATCATGCACCGAAAAGGCTTCACTGTGACTGTTATTTATTTATTTCACCTGTGTAATAAATTATGATTTTTGAATAAATAAATATATTTTCCCAAAGACGTCTGTTCATCGAGCCACTTATCCTTAAATACCTTTTTTTCGGTTGTTCTTACTTGATTGTTCTTTGCTAGTACTTTTATTCTTTTGCTGCTTCTTTGAAATGATGTGTCCTTATTTCATCTACTGTCTTTGATTTGAGCCGTTATAATTGTCTTCATTGTTTTTGTTTGCCCTCTTCGTGAAGCATTTTGTAACGGCTGTTATGAGAGGTTCAATATAGATAAGGTTAATATTGTTATTATTGGGGGGGATACACCCTGGACGTGTCACTGGTCCATCACAAGGCCGACATACAGACACCAAAATCCCATTTAAAAAAATCATCACAATGTCATTCAACAAAGCAAACAAAACAAAACTTTCCTTTATTAATATGACAGACTCAAGTGGTTATTGTGGTTGCCTCAACATTTTAGATGATCTGTGGCCAGACACTTATTGAACAAGCTATCGACAAAGCCAGCAGAAGACAACAGAGGAGATTTATTGAGAACTTCCCCTAAACACACCATGATAACAGAACAACATTTTGTACCTGAATATTGTTTTTCATCTATGACATCTAAGAGATTATGAGCAAATCCCAGTCTTTTGATTTGACATCATCTCCACTTGTTTTTACTCCAAGACAGGCAGAGGTGTCAGAGCAAACAATAAACTTGAGGGTAAGATATCACCCATATTCAGAAAGGTGCATTCATAAATAAACAGGACAACAATATTACACCAGCAGTTTTAACACAATAATAGAACACAATTGAAACACAGCTGACAGACAGGAAGAGCCACATTTCCTCTTAAGAAAAACAGACTGCCACTAAATGGAAAGGGACCAAGGGGCTCATCTCTCCCTCAGGGCCCTGAATTACCTGGAGAGAGATAGAACTTAATGTTTTGACATCATGTGAAGTAACTCAAATCCTGTGTTTCATTAAGTCCATAAGGTTCAATTGTGTTCAGTTCATAAATCCAAAATGCTTCTTAAGAGCTGGTTAATCAAATTACCCCCTCTTGGATTGGAGCGCACTCTTTCATTGTGGATAAATTGGAGAGCGGCAGTCAACCCATACTTTTTCTCTTTGTAATAACCTACCTCATAATGGTTTAATCTATGTTTCCCTTTCTAATGGAAGCATTATGCTAAGGGAGAGATGGGTCACTATATCCCGGCACACACGTTTCCATTCAGTTGTGTATGAAGAATAGATATTTAATTTAAAAAGTTTTATTTGTCTTCTTATTTTGTTAAAATTGTGTAATTCTTGTAACTTTTGTTTTTGTTTATTTTCCCAAGGAGGTTATGTTGAGATCATGTTTTCACTGAGCAAGATTATGCAAAAACTACTGGATGGATTTACTAAAAAAGAAAACTTGCAGTGTGGGTCAAGAAGTAGAGAAACAGATTTTGGAGCAGATCCAGGTCAAGGGCCAGATCCAGAAATGGTTTTCACTTTCTTAAAATTGCATTTTTCAACCTTGTCGTTTCTGTTCCTGAGGAAAAATATAAATCAGTCATATAGGGGACTGCTATTTTGTGCAGATTCAAATAAAAATCTGAGACTACAGAATCTGAACTGACTATTGGGCCTTGTTGGAAGTATGTACTCAACTTAGTCCCCTTCTCGTTGATAATGTTATTAAATCAAATATTATTGTAATCTTTGGAAAAATGTGAATAATTGATAGAAAAATGTTTAAACAATTAAAACAAATGAAAATGGGGCTGACGGGTCATTTTAATCCTGATGAGAAAAAAACAAAGAAAAGCTAAAGGCAAAATGCATTGTTTGATCTTAATTAATAGTCACAGTGAGGTCATTTCAGAGGGCTATGGTTAATTGTAATTTTCTGTGACCAGCCAGCACCTGATTGCTATCACTGGCTCTGTACAGGGAGTTCTGCTCATTAGTCTCTTTAATGAGGGTTTTTCTGTACATAACATGTTCATGAAAGTTTTGACAGAAAAGTTATTTCATTTTTAAAAAAAAAAAAACATTATTAAAACTAAACTACCATTGGCTACTGTGCTGCATTAAAGTGCAGTTGGACAACCCAGCACACTAAACGTGTCAACATTATTCATAACTGCATTTAGAGATTAAAATAACACACTACAATAATATTTACTACTTGCGTCCCCCTGCTTTGTGCAATATGGATCCAGCTAATACATATTACCAGGGTGAAAACATCCTTTCTCCTTGTCCTCACAGAAAATTGTGCTGTATATTTATTTATTTGTCTGATTGTTTTTGATTGTTGTGATGATATTTGTATTGCTCTGAATTGCATAGACAGTTTTTTCCGGGCTATACAGCGACTGCCCTTTTCAAGTGGCAGACAAGTTGTTTTTTAGTCCTATGGCTTGATTACAAAAGCTGCCATTTTAGTAGTCTCGCTACTTATATGAGCCACAGCATAATGTCCCGTGATGGATCACTTGCTGATTCCCACGAGGGGACGGTGTAACACGGAGTGAAGCACTATAGAGCTGCCTAAGGGCATTTGCGTCCTCCTATTTCATTGGCAATCACTCGTCTGATGCTGTTTTATCACATTCTTAAACACATAAAACACAGGTTCTGAATCTCTTCCTGCCACTTCTTTCATCTCTGGGAGTAATTACAACAACAGCCAGTGCAAGACAGGAACGGGTTAGAGATTGCACTTTACCCGCCAGTGAATATGTCATTTTGCAAGTCTTGATGTTCCTCAAAATAATGAAACACATATATCCGTTCAACAAAGGGAGAGAATCTGCAGGGATGGTTATATTGTTTATGGTCTGTCAGGAAGCTCAATAGCCTTAAGGCTGTCCCAAATATTGAATGCAAGGTTTATGGTAAGATAATTAAATATTATCAGCTAGTTAACCTTGCCTGACAGTCTGACCCCTGGCTGCAACTCTGGGAAATGAACAACTGAATTTCTGGTCAATAGGGTAATTATGTCAGAGAATATCAAACTGTAGTGATTTACATAAAAAATACAAATATAGTCAGACAGTGGATGGCATATTCTAGCTTTTACTGTGGACACATTGATATTAGAAGGTTGTCAATGCACTTCAATAGAAGCTGACAACAGTGAGACTCGTCCCAGTATTCAATCAGTGAGGGCTGAACAGTAACTCATTAAATTGAAATGTACTGTAAAAGTACATTTACTCTACGAGGAATATTTACTGTTTACCTCTTTACGCCCCACTACATTTTATGCCTCAGTGCACTTACTACATCACCTCCATCTACCAGCTGCATCATAAATTACTTGTTACCTTTCAAAAACATTAAATAAACAAATGAGCACCTAATGAAATACCAAATGACTTGATACCCAACTATATATCCTCAGTTGTAGAAAGTACATCTTACTCAGGTATTGTACCTACGCAAGTATTTTAATTTGGTGTCAATTTTTACTTCTACTATTTCAAGGGGAAATATTAGTTTTACAAGTTGCTTTACAGATTTTGATATTCATAAAAGCTGCAATGAGATTCATTAATGCAATGCACTGTTATACAGAGCAGGGATCAACCCAGTGGTATTCTAAAAGGCTTTAATCAGCTTCTCCTCAGCCAACTATTACATTTGAATTTAAAAGTTAATGCACCAGAAAAACAGTTATTCACAAATATATATATTTATATATAACAATACTTTTAAGTAAGAGGCTAATTTTCCTGAATATAGGGGGTACTTATATATATTCATTTTGCAGCTCAGCCTACGCACATTTTGCACTTATACTGAAGTGAAACTTGAATTCAAGACTTATAATAATGGATAATCTTTATCGGCTGCTAAACTAAATAAGAACATGATTAAATTGCATGTATGAGGTAGCTTGTAATGGGTTGCAAGAGTGTATGAAAAGCAGGCAATTGCCTTGGGCTCCAACTAAGAGGGGGCCCCAGAGAACGGCTGATGACACAGACATTTTGTGAGAACTCCTTTAAATCCTGTGATCAGTTATGCAACTACACAATCTGACCCCCCCCCCCCCCCCCCCCATTGGGGCCTTATGTCACTATCCTTCTGACAAAAGCTTCATCACTTAAAAAAAGTGATGAAGTTTTGATTTGGGGTTTGTTTGGTTTGATGTAGGGCCCCCCAGGTCCATTCTGCCCGAGGCCCCAAGAGTCCTTTAAAACACACCTGGTCTCAGTAACAATGTCTGGCTCTCGATACAATAAGTAATCATGGAACCCTAGGGATCATCAAATCAGTAGCTTCTTTTAAAATACAATTTGTTTATAATACAACTGTAGTTTTATTTGTGGATCCAAATGCTACTTGTATATTTTGAGTACTTCTTCCATTCATGCTCGCAAATGACTTACAGGCGGACCCTCCATTATTAACTTAATTAATGAAATAATTGACAGGACATTTGGAAAGCAGTGGTCCAGTTCAACTGAGATAATGGCTGCTTAATTGGCGAAAGGACACAAATCAGAGGCCATATGCTCAGACTGCATGCACAGAGGTTTATTAGTTAAAATCATTTTCCAGACTTGTACTATATTTTCTACTGGCAGGAGCTCCCAGGCAATGCTGTGGAATGACACCATTAGGACGAGCACATTGTCATCTGAAGAAAACATGACCCGGCTGTGGCTGGAAATGTGAACTTAAAAAGAAAAGGGGGAAGAAAGGATGAGGGAAAAGAGAGAGAGGATGGTCATTTTAGGCATTTCTTTTCATCTGGTCAGTTTATGCGGGAGCACGCACGCACGCGCGCACACACACACACACACACACACACACACACACACACACACGCACGCACACACACACACACACACACACACACACACACACACACACACACACACACACACACACACACACACACACACACACACACACACACACACACACACACACACACACACACACACAGTTTGTGCCACTCTCCTTATTAGGATTTTGCCTTGACCTTCTTTCATTGTGGTAAGCCTAACAAAAACCGTATCATCTTCAACTTAACCTAAAAATAACCCTTACCTTGACCTGATCTTAACCTAAACATATAACCTAAACTTTACCCTTACGTAACTTATACGTAACTTAAAACCTAACTTTTACCTAAACCTCTCAGAGCTTGTGCTCCTCGGAGCACTCACACACAAGCTAAACCTAAATCAAACATTCAAACCCTAAACATTTATAAGACCTGCTTTTCGTCCCCATAACTAGTGTGTACAGAGTTTTTGGGGTAGTTTTAGGTGGCTGGTAGAGCGTTCGTCCTCCAACCAAAAGGTCGGCGGTTTGATCCCCCAGTCTTCCCCATCTGCAAGTGTATCAATCAAGTGTCCGTGGGCAAGAACAAAAACGCCCTGCTAATAGATGCACGGTATGAATGGGTGAATGGCAAACTGTAATGTCATGTGATATAAATGCAAACCTTTTACCAAATCATATAAGTCCCCACAACACGACACACTCTCACACACAAACACACACACACACACTCTTTAAAAAATCTCAACAGGTCCACAGGGTTTACACCCCCCCCCCCCGCCTCTCTCTTAATTTCTCTTTCTGTGTCTCTCTCTCACTCGCTCTTTCTCTCTCTCTCTCTCTCTCAGACCCAAAAGCAGTTGGCTCGCGCGCTCCTGCCTAGTTATAGCTCCTCGCGGAGAAGCTGAAGCCTCCTCACCTTCTCTCCTCCTCCTCCTCCCACCTCCTCCTCCTCTCCCGTACCTCCGCACTGCGATACCTCGAGGTGACGGCTCTCCCCCTCCGGAGCCCCAACGCCCGGAGCTCAGCGTCGGTTGGTCGGTCCGGGGCACGGACACGGAGGCGTGTGTTTTTGGCGGAGCCTCCTCAAGCCCGGCAAGCAGATGCTCGAGACCCGGACCCGGTGCCCCCAGAGCGGACGGGGAGGCCGACGAGCTGCGCAGTAATGGGACAGTTTTCGGGGGGATGCTACTTGACTTTCGCCGCCACCCTCGTGCTTCTCGCTCCGCTCGTCCCGGCCACGGTGGCCAGAGGTAAGCCCGGAGCACGCACTCTGCAGCGGCTTGTTGTTCCTTGTCACTCCCGCGGGGAGACATACAGGTGGCGTGGGTCTGTCGGTGAAAAAGTGACGTTTGAGCAGTTTGTGTTTGCGTGAATGAAAAGAAAGACAACAAAAAACAAATCACACTGCACCTGAAGTTTTTATTTCCAAGGCGCCACTTCGCTGGAGGGATTGTTCGAGTCGTTTTCTTTCCTGTTTTCTTCCTTTTTAAACGCTTTAAAAAGAAGCTTATTACAATAATGGAATATGTCATCATGTAGAACTAGGACCCATTAAATGAGCATCGACTTTTAAAACACATTTTGTTCGAGATAGACATTACTTCAAGACTGCTGCTCACTATGAGCTGAATGAACTAATTGGAAAGGGGACATTATAGTTTAACTAAGAAGTCGTTTTAAAAGGAGCAAATTAAACATCTCAAATCACTGCGCATCACCTGCGGGCTGCTCTGTTGTCCTGTGCCAATGCCAAGTGGTAGTATGTCTGTATCATGGCTGCAATGCATGCACAACATTCGGGAATACATGTCACCTGCTCAATCCCTCCGCTTCTGAAGAGTCTCCTTCATTAGGCTGCATGAATGGGTTCCATGAGAAATGGTCCCGTTTTGAGGAGGCTCCATCTCCCCCTCCCCGCTTTTGTTTCGCACCGAGTAAAGATACTCGGTGATGAATGGAGATAATTGCTGAAGAGCTGTGCGCCCACTTTAATTGGTTGTTTGGACAGTTGTTGATTCCATTTATTTATTTTTTTTCTACATTTGTTGGCGACACAAGCTTTTTCGATTGTCCGGAGAATGTGCAAATTTGGGTGGTTCTGTGGAGCATAACCGCCAGTATCATCAAAACATGAGCCCTGCTGTTAGATCCCAGTGTGTTCCCCAGTGGTGATGCACAAACCTGTGATTTGACAGTCTGAGATGTGAGCCTGTGAGAACACGGAGATGCTAACACCTCTCTGTCTAAAAGGGTTTGTATTTGGTCAGCGATTTATTTATTGTTTTATTCCTCTGGTGAATCCATCCTGACCTGTTGACATCCATTCAGCTCCCATGACAGTACAACAAAGACGCATTTGCAATTCAATTAGTTTAAGTAGCCTCAAGGTTTTTGGATGGCTCTTTTTTTGCAGCCCGAGTTTTGAAATTATATAGCTTCAACTTGGAAATTAGCGTTCCATAAATATTAGATTGTGCAGACAGATCTTCAGTGCAACTTTGCTTCTAGGGATCAGGAGAGTTTTTTCGTCAGTCTTTTAAAGTTGATCTGATGGGGGTGGGGGGCACCTTTCGACACAACGACACCTTTCCAAACAGGCTGTGCATTGTATTTGCACATGCAGCGTTTCCACTGTGGCTGCATTTCCATCTGAAGTGTTGCTGGATATTTTGAAGGTGCGACCCAAGCTTGGCAGAAAGGAGGATGTAAAAAACATTGTGCTATTGCGTATAAGGTGCAGTTTTCATAAGCCTCATAAATCAATGTTTTAAAAGGTGTCTGCGTTTGTGATGGCTCTCCGCCTGACTGTTAGATAAATATTTATGTTGCAATAATATGGATGTCAACACTCAAAATCTGACTAAATAATGTAACATCTGCAGGCGAGGCGAAATTGTGGAGCGTGGCTTTAAGAAAAATGCAGTCTTCTGGTCACACACACATATGGACTGCCTGTCCTACAGATTAGAATTTATTTGTCAATTACAAGATATGCTATAATTCAGGAATCCACATCTATACTTCATGTCTTGGCAAGGAGCGCCACTCACCTGCAAGCGTTCGATTTAAAGCTTAATGCACTGATGGAGTAGAGGGAGCCTGAACTGATGATGACAAACTCACCCTAAAGGAGAAAAACCTTGAATCAGCGCCTACAGGTGCTTTCAGGGAGGTGACGGGGGCTGTCGAAGTGTTGAGCAGCGGCAGTGAATGCAACAGAGGTGTTTGCAGCGCGGCGGCAGTGTCGACAGTGACGGAGTGAGCCAGGGCATCGCAGCCTGGAGATGTTCACATGCGAGCAGAGTGTGTCGCATGTGAGTGGAGCTGCACGACTTGTGTTGCCTTGGTGAAGAAGCCACGAGCGGTTTCTGACAGTAAATTTATGTCCAAGTAGAGCTATTCAGGTTTCTTAGAAAACGCCAAGTGACAATTTATTTCAACTCAAGCCAACCACAAATAATGTTTTTTCTCATGTTGAGATGTTCCATTGTCATTTTCCCTTCCCCCTGGACCATAACTAGACATCTGGATGCCAGTGCATTTAAAAAAAAATACATCAAAACGTCCTGTATGGAATTGATTGTTGCAATAATTTTTGTCCGGCTCAGGCCTTTCAAAACAGAATCATACAGAGAACGAATGACTTAGATCTAGTGTATCCAGTTTGACAGTCATAACAACAAAAGACCCCAAATAAATAAATCCAGGTTAACATAATTACCTCACTTTAAAAGCTGTTACAGTGCAGCTACAGTTTATAAGAACAACTGTTTAAGTTGAACTCTGTGTGGTGCACTTCACAGTTGGACTCGTTGGACTTGCCAGCATGAAATATAACCAATAAGTCTGGACAAAGCTACACTATACCAGAAATTCATCTCTAAACACAGTACTTGCCAGAGACGGCACGACACAACTGCTGATTTGGAGCGGAATTGATTTCCCCGGCACACAAAATTGGTATTTGATGGGAACATTCAGATTTGTGAACTTACTCATATCGGAGTCAGTATTTTCAGCTCTATTGGAGGAAGTTCTGATTCTGGTATCATAAACATATCCAGTTCCATGTGGATTTTAGTTCAATGGGAAATGAAGAGCCTGCAAACATTGTCACAAAAACATGAAGCCTGGTAGAGTTGCAGTGTTTCAGATATAAGAGCTTGAACACAGATTTTTGTGACTTTGCTTCGTTGATTATTTGGTCTAGAAAATGTCCAGAAATTGCTGTAAATATCGACAATTTAGACTAGATTTTTAGATGTTTCTACATTTACTCATGAGCCAAATATTTGCAGACAATTTCTCTGATAAATCGACGGATCGATTCAGCTCTAATTTTGAGTCACACCATCTTCCTGCTGCTAATACATGGCAGGGCACCAACTGTGCATTAATCCATGGTTGAAAATATTTCCTTACAAAGGCAGGTTCTGCAATTGCTTGAGTAATATTTCCTAAAAAATTACACTCCCCAGCTTTTTAGGTAAATTACTCTGCCCTTTTAAGAAATGAAGCTGTAGTTGCGACCTATCTTGTTGAAGATTTACATCCTCAGTGACCTAATAAATCGGCTCGGCCCTGAGTGCTACACACAAACTAGGGAAGTCGGTCATTATGTTTGAGACATATTAACGTGTTAGTTTGTGAACAATAATAAAAAAAAAGAATAATACCAGATTCTTATCCTTTTTAAGAATGGATGCTTTAAACTAATGGGATAGACTGCTTGATTTAAAACACGAGTTAGGTCCTAATGGGCTGTAAAAGGGTTATCAGGGTGAAATCAATAAATGTAACCCCTTCCATGACACTGACATGTCAACAGCTTTAAGACCTGTAAGTGGTTAGCCTGAAGCAAACGGCCACTCTGTGTCGAAATGCAAGGATGCAGCCGCCTGTCGTACCGACGTCTGATTGACACTAGGTTATCATACAGAAGTTAAGGAAAGATAACTGACATTTGAGCCTTCCTACAAACTGAGCATCAAGCAAGACAGAGCCACACTGCAAAATGCTAACTCGAAACATAATTCTAGTACATTTCAGTTGCACAAATTTTCCTTTTAGCGTCGTAAAATTCGACAAGCTCACATTGGCTGAGTCCTGGAGCTGCAGCTCACTGTGCCTCCTGCTGCTGGCTTGAGCTCGGTGTAAGTGAAAAAACTCAAGAGAGAAAAACAGAGAGATAGGGGAGGGGGAGGGGGTAAAGGGCAATGGAGTCATCTCTGCCATGTTTTATTTACCCCCCCCCCAAATGACTGCCAGACTCTACCTCAAGCTCCAGCTTTGATTTAACTGACATTCCACATGAGATGAATTCGCGAGGACGGCCGGGCTGGTTTCCACAGTTGTTTCTGTTCCGTAGGAGATTGCACGGTGGTCATTGCCCAGTTTCTATCTTGCATTATTCAATGGGAGCCCATTTCTGTATCCAACTCACCAACCCCCTCCTCTCATAATTTTTCTCCACATTAAAAGGGGAAGTAAGCTCACCAGCAGCCAAACAGGGGTATAGGAAACACCATCTACACTGAAAGCACAAAGCTGTTCCATCAAATAATGGAGAAATGATGGGGAATGATGTTCATGATAAAAAATATGCAAACACTCATTACAAAGATAGGAATGGTGAGTGTCTGGTTTGGAAAGAGCTTCTAAGTAATAAAATAGCCATTGTTTTCTTTTTTTCTCTGGGATATCAAGGCTTTGGAATCTGGTCAGTAAATAAGCCTTTGTACATGATATTCTCCAGAGAGGCGGAATTGATTGGAAGAGAATCCTTTTGTTCGCTCCCATAAAAAAACAACAGTGCTTTCACTATAAATCTGTTGATGTAACGTAATATTTCTGCTCAATTTGATTGCTGTTATACTGAATATAACTGCTCCAAAAAATTAAGGAAACACCTAATCGTCATAACATATAACAGCAAGTCAGTTAAATTTCAGGGATATCAATCTGTCCTTTTAGGAAGCACAAGTGATAATTAATCAGTTTCACCTGTTTTGGTGCAAATTCAATTGACAACAGGTGCAATGGAGAAGTAAAACCTGACCTAATCTTCATTAGTTTTGTGTTCCACTGGTGTCCTTGTCACCACTGGTATCATTAGGCAGTACCTGAAGCCCAATTAGGTTGCCCAGGTAGTCCAGCTCCTCCAGGAAAGCCCATCCATTCTTGCAGTTGCAAGAAGGCTTTCTGTGTCTCCCAGCACAATCTCAAGAGCATGGAGAAGGTAAGAGGGGACCGGCAGTTACACAAGGAGATCTGGACAGGTCCGTAGAAGGCCATCAACCCTGTAGCAGGACCGCTATCTGCTCCTTTGTGCGAGGAAGAACAGGATGATCCCAACAAAATGACCTCCAGCGGGCTACAGGTGTGCATGTTCCTGACCAAACTGTCAGAAACAGACTCTATGATAGTGGCATGAGGGCTCTGCGACCTCTAGTGGGACCTGTGCTCACAGCCTAGCACCGTGCAGCTCGATTGGCATTTGTCACCAGATTTGGCAGTTCCGCCATTGGCGCTCTGTTCTCTTCACAGATGAGAGCCGGTTCACACTGAGCACATGTGACAGGCGTGAAAGAGTCTGGACAAGCTGCGGGGAATGTAATGCTGTCTGTAACATCATCCAGCGTCACCGGTTTGGTGGTGGGTCAGGGATGGTCTGGGAAGGCATATCCTTGGAGGGTCGTACAGACCTCCATGTCATAGCCAACAGTACCTTGACTGCTGTTCAGAACTGGGATGAAATTCTCAGAGACCCTTACGCTGGTGCAGGACAATGCCTGGTCTCAGGTGGCCAGAGCGTTCAGGCAGTTCGTGGATGACTAAGGCATTGATGCCATTGACTGGCTCTCAAGTTCCCCTGACACAATTTCAATGGAGCATCCAAATGTCTGTTTTCCAATGACCCTTGTTACATCATTTTGTTCTCACCAAATTATAGTATGTACATCAGTAAGGATTTTCAACTTGAATAATTCGTTCATCAAGATCTAATGTGTGATTTAAGTGTTCCCTTATATTTTTTGAGCAGTAGATTCATTTGGGTACTCTCTACTCTGCTGTCAATTTAAGTCTATATGGTTTAGAGTCAGAGTTTATTAGGGGTGTTTCGATCTGTGTCTTTGAAGGATATGTGATCCTTCCTATCTTTCTTTACAGATAAAAACAATTGCAGCCTGCAGATGGCCCACAAACCTAACAACATCCGCCTTAATCTGAAATCAACAACCTTTTTCTACAGTTTGCGGCATGGTAGAACATTGATTACCACTAGCACCACAGCAAGAATGTTCTAGTTCAAATCGCAACTTGGCAGAGGCCTTTCTGTGTTTGAGTGTTCTCCCCGTGTCTACATGGATTTACTCCGGCTTTCTCCCACAGTGAAAAGAAATGCAGATTTGTGGTTACGTCACTAGAAAACTCTGAATCATTATTTGTCTCTGTGTTGGCCCTGCTATACGCTGCAGACCTAAATAAGACGTACACCACCCCCCCCCCCCCCCCCCCTCGCCCAGCTGGGATTGGCACCAGCTGCCCGAATGTCCATTACAGGATAAGCAGTATAGATAATGGAAGGATATTGACAGCTGATATTACCTCCTGCCTGCAATATTTGTCATTTTAGTAATTTCATGTGAAATGTAATTCAAAATGATAAGCTGCAAACTGAATGCTTTTACACCACTCTTTCCTAATATTAGTGGTGAGAGCTGCTGGAGCTCAGCAATTCCTTGTGTTTTGCCAATCGGGACAGCCAAACTCAGTCTCTTGAACCGGTGTGCCAAAATAATTTATTGCACTTATTACATTCTCACAGTATGGAGCAAAAATGCTTACACTGCTTTAAAGGAGGCCCACAGTGCAACACAAGCAGGCAAGTGCACAAAAATACAGTAGAGTAAACTTAAGACGGATCATCATCTGATAAGGTTTCTATCTAATACAGATGCCCTGATTGGCCCCAATAGTGGTTGGGCATTTATGCAGAGTTATGTACTACTTTGTATATGTGCTTTTATCATTCTGTTGGATTACGTATTTACATTTGCACAGATTGTTTACATTTATGCACGCACTGTTATACAGCATCATCTCTTTTGTAAGGTGAATCGCGGGAAGAATGAAGGCCTGACAAATGTAGCCTCCTACAGATGTGCCGTTCCGCCTTCGTCTCCACAGCCTTGAAGCTTGTTGTTCAATAAGAGCTAGCATTGCTGCCATGTGTTTTCTCACAACACCAAAAGGGAAGCCTTGGAGATAACTGCCAATCTACAACACGCCATTCGATGCCTCACTGGCTAACTCAAGGGCATAACCACAAAGGCAAGATTCAAACATTACTCCATTCACTTCGATGCCAAGCAATCTCCCGCCCTCTTTCGGGCTATTGTATTTCCCGGTCTCGTAACTATGTGCAGCACTTTCGTTTCCTCTTAAGCACTCTCATTTCATATAAACCCCGCACCTTCATCCTTTCTTGATGGTCAGTCCTCCCCCGCAATTCCTTTTCCGGTGTAATTTAGTTTCAGTGGATTCTTGCTCTGACAAATGTTTTGGTTGTGCTGTCATTTCTCACCAGCACCTGACTGAAAGAGAACGTAGAGCTGAGCTTGGAGAGGCAGAACAAGGGAGAGGGGAGCGTTGGGAGAAAAAAAAAGCAGAGGGGAGAGAAAGAGAAAGATGGAATGCATGGGTACAATGCAGAATACCTAAGTATCTTGTATTATCAGTAACTGCCACAGCAGTTTGTCAGTAACAGCGAGCACCTGTCGCTGCTCCCCATGATGAATTAATTTCAAGAGTAATCAAAAGCAAATAAATATTTAATGGCATTGGATTAAGGCAGGGGCTCAATGTTTATATGTGTGTGCTACAGTGTTTGAGGGAAACATCCAACAGAAGTTTAGACGTCAACATAAACACCTCACTTCCCTTTTTTCTGGGTTATTCTCTCTTTAAGGGTCTGTCAGTTTCAATTCTGAGTATACGCACAAACCCATCACCACTCACACACCACGGTACATGACAATACTGATGTGAAATTTATTGGATACTCATAAAAAAAGACAACGTAAGCAATCTATTGAGATGAGCAAGGATTCATTTCCTTGTTAGTGTGCTTCAGAAACAATACACCCCTCATAGCATGTACTTCTAGTACATATGCTGTCATGGCTGTACATACATGAGTCATCAACCATGTTGACATTGTCCTTGTCTAATGGTGAGATCGTCCTTGTTTAATGTGTGACCGTAAATACAGTCCCATTCCATGTGCTGGCTCTGGTTTTTGCTTTGTCTTCGTCCTGTTTCTTTCTCAAGAACACAGTGTTGTTGAAAGGTTGGTTAATGGTCGGGGAGCTGTTTTTGCGGCTTATCCCCATTTCTTATATCTAGAAGCTATTTTCTGAATCCAAGCGAGGCCCCAGCATTGCCTCTCCATCCAGCAAAAAAAATTCAGATGACACCCCGAGCTATAGAAAAGGACTATGCCCGGCTATATTTCATGCAGCCCTGTCTTTCCTCAACAGCCATTTGGTGCTTTTGTGGGTGTCAGAGATGCTGGATGGGATTTAAGAGTCCCTGTTGGCATATGAAACCTAGATAATACCTCTCTGTAGTGATGTGTAACCGTATGTTGTAAAACCAACAAAGCTCTGTCATTCATAATATAAAACAGAATGGAATTCCATTACCCTTTGAAGACGCGTTCTGAGCTTTTCATAAGAAATCCTCAGTCCTGCAGACAAAAGGGGCAAGATTCAGAGGCACTGTCTTTCAGAAGTGCTGTGCTGAATCATATCAAAACTGAACTCGGATTGGAGAAAGAAATAATGATTTACATTCAGACTTTGTACCACAGTGAACTCGGGGCATACAGACTATATTAAAAACTGATCCAATTTCTTTAATCTGCATTTCATGAATCTTAAAATAACAAGAATTCAAAGGAAATTGCGACATTGGCAGAAAAGGAAAATTAACCTAAAATACATTAAGAAATACCGTGAATACAAGTTTAATACTGACTGAATGATACAAGCACTTGATTTGCAGTCTTTGGCTGGCCCTTAGAAACACAAACGTTTGTAGGGATGTCTATGGAAATTCTGTTATATCCAGGGTTAAAGTATGAAAGACTGTGTTGTATTGGTAACCTCCGATGTAATTGGTTCAGTTGTTGGTACGAGAGAAATTAGAAAAATATTTTCAATTTGTTATTGCAACATAAACATCATCTTGCAGATTCTATCTAACAAGTAACATTTCTGATTAAGACATTTGTCTATGATGCTGTATAACAGATCCAGACAAGAAATCGCGCTCTGAGCGGGGGGCAGATCTGTGTGACACAATGATTGCAAACACACACACACACACACACACACACACACACACACACACACACACACACACACACACACACACACACACACACACACACACACACACACACACACACACACACACACACACACAAAAGCCCTGGCGACAATGGCAGGGAGAGAATGTTGAAAATTGTGGTCACACTTCACTGGAGTCGAGGCTGACAACACAACCATTAATTTTGAATGTAAAGGCGAACACCTTGAATGTTACAGGTGACTTCATAAATTCAATCCGAAATGGTCAGAGCATCATCTCAAAACATGCAAATGCAAACCTTCTTTAGGCAATAATTGCTATTTTGAATCCAAAATAGGTAATTTGTGGTATTCTTCTACATTCGCTGAGTTTTTGAAAGCGTTTGTGTGAGACCTTCCGTTGCAATGTTATGAATTCACTGTGAGATGATGTATATACAGGCGTTTTAATTTGAATAGACGGAGCTCAAGGCGAGGAGGAGAGAGAAAAATCAAGAATAAACTTTTCTTTCTAAGTTTGATGTCAGCAAATAACAACAAGAGGTGAACCGAGCTGGACAATAAATCTCTTTGTCGGTCTGTGGCTTGTTTGCCAGGGCTGTGTTCTGTGACTTGACTAAAGTAAGGGTGAAATACAACTATTCATCACGTTTGATAAACAACGACGGGCAACAGTGTTTAGAAACTCCAGCTCGGAAAAGATAATCGTGTCTAACATGTTTCATGTCTCCGAGAACATGAGAAAATGAAATCCACGTCTAGACATTATATGAGCATTATGACACTACTTATAGGTGCAGAAAATATTAAAATGGGACTAATATCATCATGTCTGTCAGTTGGGATTTAATCACAACTCAGATTAATGTAAAATACAATACATTTACACACATGGAGTATTGATTCATTATATAATACAAAATATGGATTAGCTGGACATACTAGGCTAAATGGACGCACATCTCTCAGTAAACAATTATTCACCAAGTATTGAGCCAAGCCATAGTAGATTATTTTTACATATTTGTTTACATAGTTCATGGGTTAGACGACATTACTTTTGTTCCAAGATCCGGAATTTTAGCAAAGCTGAGCTGAAACAGCTTGTCAATGGCTAGGAAGTGACTGCTTTCTAACACGGGATACCAATGACGAACTGTCTGAAACCAGAAACAGAAAATTCTGTAAATGAGAGCAGCTTTATTGGGAATCCGGTTGTATGTGTGAGCATAGAGACGAGAGCAGCAAACAGACGAGGGCTGACATCAACGTTTCAAGCAGGTTATAGCTCCTACGTCGGCTGAAGTGTGATTCCCAACAGCAACTAAGAAAACACTTGCCATTTTTTCCCCTTTGCTGGCCTTCATCCGTCACCTCTTCAACCCTAACGGCAGACACAAGTTAGCTGTCCTGCCCGTTCTCGGATATCTCTGGTACAGCTTGTATTCTCCCTCGTGAAGCTGCTCGGTGGCAAAATGTCACTTCACACTAAAGTCAGACCTGCAGAGTTTCTCTGCTCTTTCTAACGCTCCAGCTCCACCTCAGTGCAGCCCTCCCTCAACCCTGAACACTCACCCATCAGCTCCGTAACACCAGTGTCTCAGTTTTTCTTTGTCTATCAATTCAGGCTTTCACCATTTATATTGGCTTTTATTGTTTTCATAGAGAGCGATCTGTCTGTGCCGTTGACTGTTGACGAGACAGCACATTTTTTTCTTTCAGCATCTATTCTCCATCACATATCATCCTTGCCCGGATTCTTCTCAGCGATTTTACAGCCATATGACCTTTCTGTGATCTTTGCCTGCTGGTTGGCCACGTTTGTTTAATATACTGTCTTTCCAATGATGAATGCAAAATTCTGTTTGTTTAACTGATTTACATTTAAATGGGAATAATGTAAGCAGTTTAAAAAAAAACTAAAAACATGGACATTAAAAACATATTTAGATTCTTCCAGGACTGTATTAAAGTCCTTTTCTCCTGTGTATTGACAATGCTTAATGACTTGGAACAGTTGAATTTAAATGTATATCCATAGGTACAGTTGTTTGTTTACTGCTGCTTTCTGAGCTATGGTGCAAGGTTATGCATGTGTAGCTTTGATGAGGTTCCCCTTGAGCCAAGGACTCCCTTTTGTCATTAAGATAGATAACATCTATTCTGTGCATCGACGTGGCTACATTCATTTAGAGGCTTCTTTTGTTTCACCTCACAGGCAGCACAATCAATAAAAAGCTTTGCCCATTTCTACTTCATTTCATCCTGGCTGCTTTACATCAACTGGGCCACAGATCTAAAGACAATGCAGGGAAATAGAAGGCCAGTGCTCCTACATACAGTACATGTATTATTTAGGAGTTAAGTAATAAATGCTGGTCTAAACCTTTTATTTTTTTAAACCATTTTTGGTTACATCTGTCTGAAGAGCTTTCACTGCCTCCAAGCTCTAGATGTCCACTGTTGTACAATAACTGTTAAAAACACCTTAAAGATCCACACTGTTGAAGTGGCTGAGATGCTCCTGGCATGGGACCTGTATGGTATTCGTAGGCAATATTATTTAAAGCAGCCTCTACGTTTAAGCAGCCGAGAGGAATAACTGCAGCTGGTCCAGGATGTGGAGAGACAGATGTGCTCTTTCAAAAGAATCTCATTTGAATGACAACAGTATGTGCCGAGATATCCATCAGCGTTGGCTGCCGACCAAACATCCGACTACGCAATCAAGTCCAGCTTCCTACTTTATCACAGCAGCTTTTAATTTGAGCAACATTTTTTGATTAACTCATTAAGACTAAATGCGACAGGTGTGTTTCCCCCATTGTTTTCAAGACATGTCAAGACACTGTGATTCGCTGAACTGCTCGCAGGAAAGGCAAAATGCTTTGTGGTTAAATGTATTTTTTTTGTAAGAGAAAAAGGTTTTTCCAAGTGGTGTTTCAGACAATGGCTGGTGATCTGAGCAAGGGGAGCGATGTTGAGACAGATTACAGCAGTGGGTCATTGATGAAAACAACAATGAAAGTAATGATGAAGATTGAGACCTACCTCAGTCGGTAAGATACATGTTAGATGAGGAAGAAGATGGGGCGGGGGGTCTGTCTTATTCGCTCCTCCGAGGTTTGGGGGAATAGGAAATGCTTCACAATGAAAGCCACATTTTATATGCTTCAGAGGCCGAGACATAAATAATATTGTTATTTCATTCAGCTTCTCAGAAAACCCTCAGGATTTAGGTGAGGGTTTTCAAACAAAACTAGGGTTTAAGAGTATTTGTTGCGGGGCCTTAGGTCTTAATGGGTTAACAATTTGCAAATTGTTTTGCCTGTATACTTTGTACTAGTGCTCCCTTCAAAACAATGTGAGCATTATGATTTGGAAATGTGCCTATGTTTCACACTGAATAGGATACAAACTGTGTTGTACCGACTCCTCCCTGCTGAGGATCCCCTGACTGGTGTGGAAATCAGGAACTGCTGCTGTTCTTTGTTCTGCTTGCCTGCTGTTGATAATAAAAGCTGTATGGACTCCGCGACTCTCCACTGGGCCACTGATGTGGCAGGATTTCTCCTGGTGCTCCCGATGGCCAGTCAGTCTTTGACAGGTGGGACTGTTGGTGTGGACACACTATTGCTTATCCGTCTGTATCAATCCCTCTTCCTCGTGCTCTACATGAATATGAGTGTGCGCTTTCTGCTGAGAGGTTGTGCTGAGTAGGAAGCAGAGAATCATCTTCAGCGTTTCCCAAATATTAGCAAGTAAATGATGACTAAACACATTTTAGAATTGCATAGATTGCACAGACAAGGGACTTCCTTATTAGACCGCATACTTTGGAAAACAACTAGTGGCAGCAACTCGACGATTGCACAGTAAGCGTTAAAAAGTCCGCTGAAAGCTCTGCACATTCCATATAAGCCACACAAACTGTTGTGGCTTAATGAATGAATGAATGAACAAATTTATTTGTTCACACTGCACTTTTTTAGCAGAGCTATCTCTAAAATGTAATTGCAAATATGCAGTACAACAGTAGGGGAGAGCGTGGCCTAGGGGATAGAGTGGGTGCTCTGCAACAAGAAGGTTGCTGGTTCGAATCCCACTCTTTCCCATCTGCATGCCTAAGTGTCCTTGGCAAGATACTGAACCCCTAAATGGCCCCTCATAAATGTTGAGTGTTCTAAAAATGTAAGTCGCTTTGGACAAAAGCGTCAGCTAAATGACATGTAATGTAATGTAATGTAATGTAACAACAGGCATTGTTGGTGTATATCAGATGAAACATGGAAACATTGGCTATACTGTAGTTGTATAGTTAGTAGTTAGTGTTGTAGTTCTACAACACTATAATAAGAAATGTCTTAAATCATGTGGTAAATAAAACATGACATTTCTGCAGTGATAAGACTAAATATGGTCTATCATATGTCTTTCCACATTGTACACTATACCCATGCTTATACATGTATGGTTTTTCTAACAATGAGGAATTTTATTGATTGAAAGTTTGTTCAAATCAAAACTGTCCATGAGGCTTCTTTAAATTCGCAATTAGATACAACTTTTAAATAGCCATCATCATGGCATAAAGTGTTACAATTAAGTTGTTAATGAATAGAAAAGGATAAATGTGCTCCCACAGTGCTTTTACCACAAAAGCTCTGAAACGTAGGTCCTTGAATAAAGTGCCTGTAAAGTCAGTGAACATTTAATGCTGAGTGATGTGATGTTTACCATGAATTACTTTTTTAACAGCACCATTTCCTTGTCTAAAGTCACTGTATGAAAAGGTGTGAAACCCAACGTATTAAGACGCTTGGAGATCTACAGTTCCTGCCGGATGAGTCCTGCCTTGAATTGTCAGCCTGTCGCCATCTCAAACCCGAACATGCACATGTACTGACAAAAACCCATATTCAAAGCACTGAATTGTAGAAGCTTCTGAAATTGAAATGTCAGGTTGAAATGAGCATGCCTTGAATTAGAATGTGGAAAAAGAAAAGACACGCTATTGTTCAGCAGCATCTCGCGTTGACATTTTTGTGTGCGTTGTGCTTACAGACTGTGTCTAATAAATGGTTAGATTTATCGAGGAAAATAATAAAAAAAAAAAACTTTCCACAGAACGGTCAAGCTTTTCTTCAGTGGAGTGTCATAATGAGGCTGCAGCTGTGCTCTCACTCTCCCACCTCTAATCAGTTATATGAAGATGTGCTAAAGTCTAGGTATCCGTTTTCTTTTCCCTGTGTACGTGTGTGTGTTGTGGAGCTGTAATCCAAAACAAGGCCTGATAAAATGAGAGGATAAAACCCAATTACCCAGTAGGCACTCCTGAGTCATCTCCCATTTGTTCCAGCCGTTTTCTCCTCTCTCTCCTCCGCTCTATCTCGACTTGTAGGGTTTGCTCACAGACCACCCCAGCTGATTGTAATCTGTAGGTGAAAGGAAATGAGATGAAAACAATTCGGAGGAAGAAACTGAAGTGATAGAGTGACCTAATCAATGCCA
The DNA here is from genome assembly GCF_949316205.1 of Platichthys flesus. Lineage (NCBI taxonomy): Eukaryota > Metazoa > Chordata > Actinopteri > Pleuronectiformes > Pleuronectidae > Platichthys > Platichthys flesus. The sequence goes on along the minus strand of NC_084963.1, from coordinate 15,804,701 downwards.
AGTGGTTTGCACTCAGGGATTCTCTCCAGTATAATGTTCCAATGCGGCTGTGAGGTTTGTGTGCACCGGAGCTTCTGAGGGGACCAATTACAGAGCAGCAGGGCAGGAGCCTGCACCTCTGGCTCTGCTAATGGCTGCAGGCTTGAGAAGTCCTGATCCATAGTCAGTCGATAATTCAGGCCTCCCTGGTCTCACCCAATGAATGTCAACAATCAAACTGAAACTGGCAAGGAAAATTAAAGGTCTATACAAAAAAAAAAGTTTCGCATTTTGCATTTACTGCCACAATAGCGAAGCTTAATTTGCACAGCACATGATAGAATAGATGTCATGATAAATGGTAATGAGGATCAGAGCATTTGCCGTCTTCTTGAGCTTTAAGTACAGTGTCAGTGTGAGTGTGTAGATTTTTGTCCTTGTCGTCCGCTGAATACAGTGTTTGTTTTAGCCCTCACGCTGAGGGAATATGCGGCTGGCATCTGGCTCCCTCTGCGCTGACCTACAAGGTGTGTGATAACCTACAGGAACTACAGGTCGGATTTTCAAAGCAAGTGCACCACACTCCCAGGACGTAGCATAAACCGATAATGTTATAACTGTCTCCAATGGTTTCTCCTCGCTCTTATGTCTTCGCATTTCCCCTCGATGATGCATTCAGGTAATCCATAATTTAATCTGACTGCTTAAATGGAATCAATAGCCACAGATATCATTTACCAAGTTCTTCAACCACGCTATATAGACTTTAAATTACTGGTCAGTATATGTTTCTATGGTGGATGTGGTATACTACATTACATGTATGCACTTGGGTAACTGCATCATGTTCTGCTGGAGAAGAAATGCTGTTGTTCCTTCTTCTCACCAACTTAAACATGTCTGTAGTAACTTCCTGGGATGTATGACTCAAAACAAGACCTAGCAAACAAGAAGAGCTAACCTCCGCAGCCCTGATGTGTAACACAGAGGAGAGTACAAACAAAAAGGTTATCTTTAATACTGACAAAACAATATTGAAATGGAAGACATTTATTTTTTAAGGCGTGTTCGTGTTAGGCCAGGTCAAGTGATATTACTCTGTTGGTTCTTTGAACAAATGTGAAAAGCTGCATCCAATATTGTATGGCCATGGCCTTGCATTTTAAATTTAAACAATGAGGTTATGTTTTCACTCCTGTCCATTTATTTGTTTGTTGGTTTGTCACTGGGTGGATGACCAAGAAAATTGGTGGAAGGTTGTGGTAGTTGTTGGGGAAGAAACCACAATTTTGTGGTGCAGATTTTAAACATTAATAAATCTTAATTCAAGAAATCAAGGGACTGTTATCCATGAGTGTATCCAATTTGGTCCGGATCCAAATAATAATAATCTGGTTCTATTGAATTGTGTGGTTTATCAGGGGACTGTTGGGCCTTGGTGAAGGTATGTACACTACCATAGTGGATCAAGACCCTATTACTATATTTTATTAATCAAACCATCTTCCATAAAAAATTGCGTAATATACCTTTTCAAGATGAGACATTTTGCTCAATGCTATGCCTTAAGCTAATATCTCTATCAAATTTTTATTCCACATTGTCATTTGCTGTTTGTTACTTCAATATGATATGATATATTATATAAGGAATATTTGGAAGGTCTGGTTTCCTTTTTGTATATTAGACGCGCTGCTTTGACTTCCACGTCTGGTTTCATATTACTTCCATCTATCTTTTTCCCCTTTTCTTTCACTGTGATGAATATGGGCACATTTTTGCATGTCCATTCTTCCTCCCACTGTGTCATTTCATTACAGCAGCCCATTAGCTCCTTCGGGGAATAGTGCCTATATCATTATGCTGTTTTGATAACTGGCAGCTCCTTTGTGAGATCCCATGCGAGTTTGAAAGAGGGAGTGACAGATATGTGTGTGTGTGTTGGTGTTAATGTAGTGCAGAATAAAGAATATAAAGTACTGCAGTGCACAGGTCTTCTTTTGTTATGTCTTAAATTAACTTAATTATTGAGGCAAGATAAATTGCCGCTCTGCTGCTGTGGACTTTTGTACTTGTCGTTATGTCGGTACAACATGTCAATCGCCGCTGCATAATTTAGATTTATTTACATCTAAGAGTTTTAGACCCTGTGTGTGTCTGTGTGTGTGTAAGTAAATGTGATTTGTTGACTGTCGAACTTTTCTCTGTTGAGGCCATGGGATCTCATAAGACGTAATTGTGGTTGTTGGTGCTATTGATTTGCCTGCATGTCTTTGTTATTGTCTTTCCTTCCTACATCATCAGCCATTCCTCTTGATTTATGTCTCTTACCCTCATGCATTGGATGGCACAGTGCTGCAGGGATAAGCATTGTTGCCCCATAGCAAGAAGGTTCTGAACTTACCTGATACTTGCCGGAACTTTGGAGTTTGCATCTTCCCCTCTCACAATCCAGATACCTAGAGGATAAGAAACTCGGCCACATGCCCTAAGGTGATAATGTGAGTGTGAAGGGTTGTCTGACTCTGTGTCAGCTATGTTTTGGACTGGTGACCTAATCAGGGTATAGGCTGCTGATCACAAGATGACTCGGGTGATTAACAGAAGTGAAAAGCGGTCAGTCTGTGTGGGCAGGTGTGAAATGGGAAAAGAAGGAAATATACATGTCACTGTGCAAAGACCAAGGTGTAAATATCATCACACAATGTTCAATTCTGATTTACCTTGTGTTATTATTTGTGATCTCATAGCTATAGGATTGGTTACCCTGGACAAGATAGCAAGAGCAAGCTACTAGGGCTGCTTGAAATTATACAACTGATGCATCACTTTGACTCCCATCAGCCCTCTCGTCAAAGTTACGACCCCAAAACACATACTGTGACTCGCCTGCTAACTACTTGCTATCGTCGCGAGAGCACAGCAGAATGCATACAGGCAGGTAGGTTGGTTATTGGCAGACTGGTACGCCAGCGATTCCTTATATACAGTCCTGCTTTATTTCTGTTCAGACAATTTATTGATGGCTATCTGGATGTGAGGAGGATTTCATCAAAAACAAATGACCAACCCACCTTGAGGTGGGATAGGGACATTGTTCATGGCATCGGTTTCACCTGTCGTGCTCCTGCTATAAAATTGCTTTCACAATGGCTAGCACATTACCTTATTTATATACCGTATTTATATACTCGTAATTAGTGAATTTCATTGTTTTAGAGTTTTTACATGAACATATGTTTAAAATGCAGTTAAGATAGAAATGATTATTCCTCATTCTTGACCCATTTGAATTTGAAGCCCTTCACACTGACTGATTGTATGAACATGTGAATACTTTCATTCATAACCGCTTTGACCAGCACGCTGACATTGTGTTGTATCACTTGCTCCTCTTTAATTCTCCTGTCATTTATCCTTGATGGCGTTCAAAGAACGGCTCATGATAACGCAAAAGCATTGCAGTTGCTTATGTGGCTTGTGACTGTAATACAAGAGGGACAAAACTAGACATGGAGCTATTAATGTTGATAAATCACCCAGTGTACGCAGAATGCAAACCTTTGACCCATCACAAATTCAGATCCTCATTCCCTTTACTTAAGGATAAAAAGATAAATGTCACCATAAATCTTAAACAAGCTTGATTTTTCTAACATCACAACTGATTTGGAACTCTGCTATCATCCAGTATGCGACTATCAGTTGCTGTTAGTGCATGCACTTTACACAGAAAATGTTATAATCAGTAAAGGAGGAGAATTTGTGTTTAGTGGTTATTGAACTTTTATGCTGGAAAAACCATATCTGACACAAATTATCATAAAGGATATTGTGTATACATTTAAATATGTCAGGCTATTCAGAGCTCTAATTAGTCTGACTTTAATTCAAAGCTTTAAATAAGATGTATTTGTTCTCAGACCAATATGTGGCTGCCAGTTTGCCACAATACGGCAGACCTATCAAGTGCATCATTAAACCGAAACAGTGCCGGAACACAAAATATTGTGAATATGAGTAGGAATGTTAAACAATATTTATCGTTGTCTTTTCCACAAACAACTGCTAAAACTTTTATGAAGTCATAATTTATGCTAGGGCTATAAAATGGTAAATAACACTTTGCTGTTTTATTTAGCACTGACAAAATTATGTATCGCCTCATAAATTAGAGAGAACTTGCCTTGAAATGTCCTAATTCTCACTGCATCTGCCTTGAGCTCTCTGCCGCTTGTGCAGGTGTTGCTGAAGACAGGTGGAAATGGAGTAATGTGAAACTGCAAACCTGTTGTTATCGTTCAAACGTGGCTGAAGGTGAGAGGTGCTAGTGAGTCAAAAAGCATAGGTGGTGGCTCAGTCTGTTCCTAAACCATCTGGATCTTTTCTCATTCCTCAATGAAGGACTGAGCTTTTATGCAGGGATGGCATTGATTGCAAGCAGCTTAAAGCATAGACAAGGCGGTCATCAAGCTAGCTTTGTCATCATTTGCCACCTACTCTGGCAGTCTTGAAAGAGGTACTCTGTTAGAAGAAAAAGAGAATGTGTTGACAGACTTTAACATTTCAGTGTCTGCAAGCTCTCTGTTGACTCCAATTCACAAAAAACGTTTCAATAAATCAAGTTTCCTTGAAGACATAGACTCTATATAAACATGAATCTATTTCACACTTGTCCCAACCACTAAATACACAAAGAAAACATGACCGCTAACTAAAGTGAAGCCAAAAGATCTTAAATGCCCCCTACTGGCTGGCTTTAGTATAGCTTACAAACCCTGCTTCATCCATGTTAGCAGATGATGAAATGAGCAAGCAAAAATATCACGTTACAAATTAATACATTTAACTAGTTAATTAATAAAAAATTGCTCTTAGTAACACTTGCCATTGTTCTGAAGTAAAGAGACGGCAGATAATTTGTAAATAAGCAGACCCAGAACCGAAAGACACTCAACATCAGCAAAGAACCACTTCAGTTTGTTTTACACATGCCTACGCACAACTATGAAATGCTGCGGTGAAGCTTTGACACAGAAGCATGAATGAGCCTTTATAAGGGCAGTTTACATAACCATACCATTCACACAGATTACTGCCATAAATCTGCAGCAATAACCTACAGGGAAACCAGGAACATGTATGCAAGCAGGTGACCTAATCTGAAGACCGTCCGGTTGGGAAAACAGAAGAGGTGCGACAAGTGGGCAGGTGAGGAATGACTCCTCTGGGAAAAGAAGACAGCTCAGGAGTCAACAGACACAGCTGTGCGGTTATTCAAAGTGAGCCGTCAGTGAATGCAAGGGACATTAAACAAGTTAATCGAATGTTTTTGACATTCCTAATGGAGCAACTATATTAAAAAGGGACCTCAAGGAAATTATTCTAATTTCTGAAATAAACAATTTCTTTAATTCCATAGCAGTACACAATAGTTTTCGTGATGAATACCCATTCCTTAAATATTATAAGGAAACAGCCGACCAGTGACAATTTGGTTTATACACATGTCCTAAAGCTGTATAATTGATAAATGGTCTTTGATTGGAATTAACCATATATTGCAATAGTGGTTAAAACAGGGAGTTGCACTTTTAATTCTTTGTTTTGTGCTCAGTACAGTTTGTTTGCATGTCCTGAAGAAATCCATTTATATTAATTTTAGAGTGTGCCTCACTGTTCAAATTCTTTTGTGCTTATTCTGCCAGAGCCAGTCAGGTTGGATCAGATATAATTTCCAAACATGCTGTATATGAATTTTAAATTCACTGGAATGCATGCTTAAAAGCTTTGATCCCCCCGCTCTGTTTTCTTCCCCCCCCCTTCTCCTCTGCAGGTAGCGGAGAGAATTAACCTTTAGCCAGTGCTTCTAAAATGAGGGCTGGGGCGGTGGGAGTGTGTGCCTGTGCTGTAAGTGTACCGGTCTCTAACATCTGAGCCAGTTGCCCCTTTGACCCTCCTCATTCATGTAAAAACAAGACCTTGGTAATAGTGGCAGACTTTGATCAAGAGCCCTCTCCTCTCCTACTCCTCCATTTGTGTTTTATGAGAATAACAAAGTTAATAGTTAATATATTACATAATATCAATAAATGAATCCTCTAAACATTATATTATTGAACCATGACCTTTAGTATTTGGATCAAGACGCTCATGACAAATAAAGCCTGTGAGAACTAGTCTACAGCTCTGTTATTGAGGTAACGTAAATTAAGTATAGGAGATTGCACAGATACAAAATATTAAAAAGATTGGGTCCAAAAAAACTTAATCAGAACATTATAGTAATAAGTGATAATCAATAAAATTGTCATTGTAGAAACGCTGGAATTTGTGTGTGTGGATAATTGGCTCCAGAGGCTATGACCAGAGTAAACAAGGAAGTCCACTGTTTTGTTTGCAGTAATTAATATGAGCATTTGGTAACTTAAACCTAATGTGTATTATTGTCACCATTCGAATGAAGCTCATGCAGGTTTCTTGAACTCCAAAATGTACTTCTGTTGACCTAGACTGTGTTCACATACCAAGCTGTTTATTTTTCAGCTGTGATTTGTAACAGTTTTGGAAAACGTACACATCCTGTCATCCTGCTGACAGCAGCATCAAATAACAAAACACTTCTATGTGTTTCTGTAAAGGTCATGGACAAACATCTCTTGTTTTATTTGGAGGATTGTTTTGATCAACACTTTTTCTCTATGTGATGCATACAATCTCAGTAAAAGAATATATTTTTCACAAGTTTTATCGCTGCCTTCCTTGCTTTGTAATTGAGACAGTAATTTTGAAACCTACGCACGGTAGTAATGGAAAGAGTAAAAAAACAGCGGGTTGTTCTTGTTGAGAGTAAGTTGGAGTTGTGTAAGTGGTTTCTTGTGACTGTGTTGCAGTAATGGCCGTTTGGGCCCCAGCTGGTGGAGAGAGTGATATCTAACCACTTTATTTATTGCATTTCGGCTTTGGTCTTGATTTTACAAACACTGACTGGACCAAGCAGTGCGTGTTATAGTATATATGTCAACATGTTAAGAGTGAAACTAATACCACACTGCATTGTGACTGTCTCTCTAGTGTCCTATTGGTGTTATTTACTGGCCAAAAGAGACCATATGCTCTTTGATGAAAAGTAGCATGGTTCAGATTTAGGATGAGTGTCCCATTGATGGGGAATTGCCTCTGAAACCCTAATGACCAACCAGAGATTTAAATGCGGCTGTAAAGTCTCGTTGGAATAGAAGTGAAGGAAAGTGGGAACATAACTATGCTGCGGACGGATGAGAACCCACTAATATTTTATCCCAGATAAAAAGAGAATGATGAAATTACGAATCTGGCTCATCAGCCATCTGCTCGCTCTGATTTCATCGTGGGCCGATTGCAACTGTGTGACACATTAGAAAGCTGATGGGTAGTGAGTGTGAGGGCTCAGGCTAACCTTTGGGGAAAGGCTAAGAATAAACACTTCAATAAACCGTTTTTGATGGCTGGTAGGTGTTGCTACCTGGACATTCAGACGGTGCAGCAGCGTGGAAAGGTCACTTGTCCCAAACATATGGGTAATTGGGCCTAAAATACCACCTGGCATGTTTTCTTCCCACAAGGTGTACTGGATTCTGTCAACCTTTACAGACATCCTATTATGTCTTGTACCATATAGAAAGGCAATTATGTTCAGTCGATCCACCGAAAAATGGTTCAATTTATACCTGGCAGTTTTTTTTTCTGTTTTAGTTCAGCAGTTTTAGTGAGGGCTGATTCGCGTGACCCCAAAAGGCTAACACTTATATAACACGTATTTATTCTGATACGAGTTGTGACTCTGGAAAAGACCCAGATGACATTTTACAGCCTTAACAGTCAACCAGCATGCGCTAAATATCATCGGTATTTCCCTTTTTACTCATGCAAGATTTCACCAGTAATGCTGGTATATCTGTGTTTCTATAAATAATAAACTAATCAACTTTCCACAAAATAAATAAAACACTTTTCACGTCTTGTTTAATTCTCATTAAGAACATTTGTATTTGTTTTGTTTCCCATATTCACAAACCTTTATAACTAGGGTTGGGTACCGAGAACCGGTTCCAAAACAACCAGTACCTACCCGGACCAAAATGCAACGCAGATTTCGGTGCTTCATTTCGGTGCCTGACTTAATTGAATACTGAGGTTGTCGGTCCTCCCGCCTCCTCACACTTCCACTCCTTCCTTCACGGGAAGGGGCGCCTCCCGTCGGGCCCCCGCATGAGTCGGGCGCGCTGCCGGTGGACAAACTCTGCCCGCGTGCGTCAGGACTTCCGTGCAGGTATGGGAGGATCTCCTCGCGAGACCTCTCTCCGGCGCTGGCTGGCCCCCGCCGGGTGCATTACCTTCGTGGCGTCGCGCTGCGACCGGCTCTTGGTCGGCTTGGAAAGGCTGAGTGCGGCAGGAACGAAGTCAACACCGAGAAAGGTTTCACAAAAGCGTCTGCATTTTCGGGGGACGAAGGCGGGCCAAAGCTTGCCTGCGACAGCCCCAGCCGCGGTGATACGGGGGTCTCCGTGTGATGGAAGCCACCCTCAGTCATCAATTGGCTCAGGCACCGAAGTCAGAGTGTGTGTGTGTTTTGTATTTATTTGTAATTATTTAAGTATAGTGTAAACTTTAGTTAACAGTTCATATACAATTCATAGTTTTCAGTTAAAAAGTGTTTTGTATTTATTTATATTTATAATCTAATTAAAACAGTTAATATATTTGGCAACAAAAATGCCTTTCTTAAATGTCGTCAAGCGTTGTTTTGTGAAATTTTTTTTTTTAAGTATCGGTTCAGGCACCGCTTAGGCACCGGTATCGGTTAAGCACCGGTATCAGATATAAACCAAACGATACCCATCCCTATTTATAACTTGTAATTCACTGATATGTGATCTTAATGGACGTGCATTACTAGTAAGAGACACAATGGGCCAAAATGTCTTGTGTGTGAAAATGTGTGCTTGGGTATTGCTTTGTGATTGACTGCACCCGACAGATGGAATCCTGTTGTGCTTGTCATTTTACTGATAGTCGTCTATTCCCAGAAAACATTCTGTAATTTCAGCACATTTACCTCCATGTCAGAGCATTACTGGAGCGGGTCTTATGTTTGTTGAGTAAATGATTTATATCAATTCGTGAAAAGAGGAGGCCATCAACACCTGTGTCATAGCAGTTTCTTATGCAAAGAGCAAAAGTGTCCTTGCAGACACCAAAGAAAATAAGATCTCGTCTCTCGTACTGTTCCAATGCGTGCTCTGTTGTTTTGGGGGTAAATCAAACTGATGCTGGCTGATTACTACAATATGTACTGTAATTTAACCTGAAATACATTTGAAGCCGTTAGTCAACAAATGACACAATCTGATTGTTTGACCACCAGCATCTCACTTTCTAATACTGCAACGACATTTCAATTCACATTATCCAGATGTGTACCTGCACCAACCTGCACACACTCAAATATCAGTCCTCTGAACTAAAAAAAAAGATCCATGAGTAATTTATCGATTCGTGGTAATCCATCTTGGAGTTTTGGCGTAATCCTGCTCTGAAATGGATAGAGATGAAAACTTGTTCTCCTTGACAGAGATTAGTGCATTACGTACTACTAGTGTTAAGGTATATGGTTGAAATGAATGCTATTGGTAAGTGGTAAATAACACAAGCTAAAAACAATATAATTAGATGACCTGATATTAGTTGAATTATTTTATTTGTGTTTTTTTGCTTCTGTACTTAAATGTCATTGTGTCTCAGCAGCTGAATTCCCTTAGCATTCTTTACCTGTGCTTTAATTATTCTCTTCAGGTTATCGTTTACAACAAAGCTTTCGAGTTCAGATACTTCTGATGTTGTTCACTTGTGTGAAGGTTGAAAGATACTGTTCGCTCAGAAATGCCAACGCCAATGGGAGTTGTCAGGCTCTGATTTGCGTTAAGGGCAAACATCGATCCGACCTCTGCTTGAGAGTCCCCCTGGACCAACCACACGCAACCCCGCTTCCCACTGCTAGCTGATGGTTGTGGGAGACCACGAGGTGCCCTCCTCAGCTCGCTCGCTCTCTTATTCTCCAGTTTTTCCAACCACTGCTTGTCTCCCTGTTGCAACGATGAGTAAGGGCTCTGTCCTCCAGGCATTTCACTCCTAACCCTCTACACCTCTCAGCTCGTTCGCTCTGCCTGCTTCTCTCGAGCTGTTCCTTTTTTTTAAACTTGAGTGTCAGAGTTCTCAGCTCTCCTCTCTAGACTGCCTTGCACTTTGTCTTAATTTGTGGGCTGCTGTTTTCATCCTACCTTTTGAAGAGCTGCAAAGAGCAGTACACCTACACAGCAGAGCAACTAATTCTTGTTGTTTGAAGTCTTGTTTGTTGGTTACAGCTGATATTGGAACATGTGAAGGCTGAAACTGAACTCTGATTGGATGTTGGCAGCTTTGTGGAAATAGAACTGGAGCATTGAAGTAGGTTCTTGGTCATTTCCGTGCTTGAATACAAGGATTTTCATCTTTATTTATGTTCATTAATATTCTGGCTCTATCATTAGTCCTGTGGTATTTAAACATGCTGAATAAGACTCCCTTTATGTCTCTAGTCATAAAGTTGAATAGGAAAAGGCCTGTAAAATTACGTTTCTGTGAGCTCAAGTAACAGATAAAGTGAGAGAAGTCACACTGAGTAACTGCACCGACTCTGAATAGATCATAAATTTGGGTTTCCCACAAGACTCAGAGAAGGGTTCCCGAAGATGGAGTGTGTCATTTCACTTACTTTTTTTTCTCTTACAATTACAGCTGCAAAATTAGTAACTAAATAGTTTCTCTATGTCCTGAGATACACAATATTTTGCAATTTTGACAATACTGGATTGATAACTAAAAATGCGAGAATGTGGTTAGAATAATTTATTCAAAACCAGTTAAGTGCATGAATAATTTGATGTTACAAACTAGAAATGTGCAGGCACATCCAAGCCAGAAAAGTTCACATACTGCAGGGCTCCAATTTTCACTTATTTATTGTGGCCAGACCCTGGTGACGTTTTGAGCACCACTGCTCTTCACAATTAAATGCCAGGCCTTGACTTACTTGAAAACTATCACAAATCCACAGTGTTACTGTGTTAAGTTGAGAACAGGATCCATCCTGAGATGAAATCCTCACGTGTTAGGTCTCTGCGTAAGTCTAATAATCCTGACTTGCCAATTTAGTCCCAAAATGTAACTTTTTATATGAAGTGTGTATTTTATTGTGATGTGCTTGTGATTCGTGCCTTTTTACGATTTATTTATTCATAAAACCCATTATTACTGGTGTTTGTCCTCTAAAAATAAATAAGTACAGTCCTTCACCTGTAGAGGTGTCATACTTAACCCTTATAACAGCCCTTAAGATTTGAAAGGCATGATTCCTGGTCATTTGTAACTTAATTAACAAACCCCAGGGTCAACAACAGCAGACATTCAACAAACTATTTTGTTTTGAAATAGCACAATGTTAAAGGCCAACATTAAACACATAGAAGTTTAATTCAAGCGATTAAGCCCCCTTGTTTTTCATTGTTTATTTCAGGGGCCTGCCTAGATTCCTGGAGACCTGCAGTGTTTTTCACAAATAACGTCTTGTCATGAAGTAAATTAGTATTGGCAGTTTTGGATCAGCGCGTGTCTAGAGTAGGAATAGTTTTTGCCGGAGTAGTGGAACAATCTCCTACCGTTATGTATGTTACATCCTGATAATGACATTTGTGTGTAAAATGTCTGTGTCTGGATAGCAATTAACTTATCTTGGATCTAATTAATTCTCAGTCTTCTTCCTTACAGTGGGATATAATGAGGCTAGCCTGCGTTTCATAAGTTGTTTTTAGCATCATTGTTCCATTTGTAATTTTTAATTTTGGAGACAGTTTGAGCTAAAGTAGAAAATGCTTCAGTGATGAATACAGCGCTGGCAGAAGAAACGAATAGAGCCACAGGCTGACAGAGTGACACAATTAAGTTTGTGCTCTATCTGCCAGTGGTAACTTGAACAAAAATTACCAATCAAAACTTTTTATTAAGTTGCCATAGAACTGTATAACGTTCCTGTGGATGAGGAGATTAGATGTTTTGTGACTGTGCCGAAGTTAATGGCAGTACTAAATGATGTGTAGATTTAAAATATTTTTAAATCAATCAATTAATTTATATAACTAACCATTTGAATTATGATGCACAGTTAGATTATTGAATAATTTGGCCACAGTGGGCTCTATTCCTATATTTTTGTTTTTTACTCTCACATATTTATGAATTAGTTATAGACTATTCATTTTTCAGTAACAGTTTGCCCGTCCCCAACAACTAAAGCATCTGTGTATGTGATATGAGATGTGTGACCCAGTTCAACTCAAATGGTTTGTTAAAAGAACCAGCATATAGCCTCAGCCGCAGAGAAGTCTATACACCATTCGTGCAAGCTGTAGATTGCGTACAGAAGCTGAAGTTCTGGATTTAAAGAATTTGAAAAATGTGCATAATATGCAAAAGTGTTTTTTTTCTTTTCCAGATGAGCTCACTATATAGTCCTCTATAAAGTAGTCACTATATAGTGAAGCAAGGTAAGGTGAGTGAGTGGAGGATTTCAGACATGACCTCTGGCTCCAAATTTGCAAGATGGCAGTGTTTGTAACCGGGATACTTCTGGAAGGCTTCTTAGCGGAAGGAAGAGGAGATGTCGATCCTGTCATTTGCCCTCCCATCACTAAAGGTTGATTTTTTTTCCCCCTGGTTTGCTGTGGTGAGATTCCATTACCAGAACCAGAAACACTGATAAAATACCAGCGGTGTGGTACCACATGCATTCAGACTCTCTGTGCCAAAACCTACATCATCATTTCGATATTGCATCAATGGAAAATCAGGGTCAGTCGAAGAACTACCAAACATATGTTGAAAGTTTAGTCAAGGAGGCATATTTGAGCAATCCCCCTTGTCAACAGACCTCATCTATTTTCTTCCCATTGGGTTTGAGGTTTTGCCAATCTTAGACCCTGGAGGTTAACATTTTTTTCAGATACACCAAGAAAATTCAAATTATTTTGCCAAACAAGGTTCCAAAAACTGATTTTAAATGAGACTGTGTGGTATATTCATGATGTGACTGAAATTGTCTAGAAAGAAGAAAGGGACAAGAGAATACATTTCTGCTGCAAAATTAGAAAATATAATTGATACAAATTTGTGATGCTGGCTTTTTAAGATTTTTTTATGTGTAACAGTGCTGGGGAGACAAACTGAGGGAAATGAATTCAGTGTACATTAACCTCAGTATTATTATTAAATATAAGTTATTGTTATAATCCTCAGTAGGAGAAGCGCTATTAAAGTATTACTTTTTGGGTAGATTGTGGAATGTCCAAACACTAACCTTTTTACTGTACTGTTTCTTCAATGTGTAACTCCCTTTCTTGAAAATAAGGTTTCCGCCAGTCAAACACACCTGGCTCCAGGCGCAGCAGGTTTGCCCAGTGATTCAGCAGCTGCTCCTTCAAAACCAGAAAAGATGCCAGGAGCAACAATCAAATACTTAATTGTGGATAACCCCTGTTATTTTGTTGCTTTTCTGGTGGATGAATTGGAATATGCTGTAATTACAGTCTATCAGAATAAGGGAAATGAGAATTCAATAACCCTGTTGTGCAACCATTAGTTTTGCTCCTAAGTGATTAATTACGACAACAAGAAAGTGTTCAGGCTCGGAAAACACAGGCCTGCAGTGATTATTTTGCACTCACTCAACAAAAACGCAATCGGTCAAAAACTAATTTGGTCAAATCTGCTTATTTTTACTAGTTACAAATAGGATGCTGCGTTTAAATTGTTGAGTCTATGAGGCTGCTTAGCAAGCCCTTCATGTTTTAAGTCTGATGAAATGCTGATCATAGCAGACACACTTTATGATCGAGAAATACTGCTTTCATTTCATATTTCAGTAATCATATTAGCCTAGAGGGTTCCCAATAAAACCAAGACTATGGTTTATGCTGACAGCCAACAAGAACATCCCATCTTAAGATGTCTGATCTTCAACTTTAAATAAACATTTAAGCTTAAATGTTGAGCTGTTACTTTATATAATTTTTTCTTTTAATGACTGTATTATGGACCCCACAATACCTAGCACATTTTTTAAATAATACTGCAAATATTGAAATTAGACTAAAAAGAAAACTTGTGATAAGGCCAAATCTTAAATGTCGAGTCAGTTCTTTTGTTTTAGCTGCACATCACATTAGCCTTCCTTGCTCCCCACCCCTGAGGTTCACTCATTTCCTATCCGCGATAAACATCATAAACTATACATCATTGGATGGAGCGGTGGATTTTGCCATTATGTGCATGCCTACTTCCTTATGCCGTCTTGTTATCCCCGTGCCTGTGGGAGTGTCATGGCCTTTCATCATCAGGACCACCCACTCCTCCATCTACCAGTCCGACTTAGAAATTTATCAGCACGAAAACCTGCTTTTAAATAAAACTCCACCGCCCACGTAGGTCCCACCTCCTGAACCAGTGCAGATGTTATCCTAGTACCCACTGCACGGCAGCTGAAAAGTTTCATGAATTGATTTATCGGCTTTGACTTTTGCATTTTAGTAACTTTTTTTCAAGCCAGACAATTTAATTTCGTGTTAGCTCTTGACAACAGCCATGCAATCTGCTTTGTGAGGCTGTATTTGGGCACAGTTGTGCTCAAAGGCTCAATTTAGCCGACATTGTATGTATGCATATACAAAAACAATCTGCCAGTACTCAGTTCATTTTGTCTGTTCTTGTGCATATTGTCTGAAAGCGTATATGCAGATGAAACCAACCGAGCAGAGCAGTACCAGCAAAAATCATAGGGGACAGTGTGGCCAATATTTCAAGCTACCAACGACCTCTAGACATAGGTTAAAAACATTGGTGACATTTTTGTTTGTTTGTTATTGTCAGAACCTTTATACTCTGCGCTGCCCTCCAGTGGATGTTTTGCAAAACCATGCTAACGTAAAGGAAGCATGTGGGCAGTGACAGTTCCATCGTTTACATCTGCGGTCTCTTTTTATACGTAAAGCGGCATAAATGAGCCTTTAGAGTAGGGCAGCTTGTTTAATCTAAATTTAATCATGATTACGATTATGGGGTCAAACGATCTCCAAACTACTATAATCGAGTTGAAACGATAATTTGGCATTTTTTTCAAAAGAGACACGCACGAGAGGCGGTGGACTAGTGGCAGAAACTTGGACTATGGGCAGAAAAGGTCTCTGGTTCGACTCCACGGAGAAACAACAATAAAAAAACCTGGATTGATCTGTCCAAAAATCCAAGAGGATTCTCCCTACCCTGTCTAGTGCCCCTGAGCAAGGCACCTTACTCCCCCAACATCTGCTCCCCGGGCGCTGTACATGGTTGCTCACTGCTCTGTGTGTCCTGCACCAGATGGGTCAAAAGCAGAGGTTAAATTTCCCTACCTGCATGAGTGTGCCTGTGCATGTCTGTGCATGTGTTTGGGACAAATAAATGTGTCTTAATCTTAATGCGCAATTCAGTCCTTCCCCCAAAGCATTCAGTGGCCCAGGCTCTCACTCTCAATCAGCTGTAAAGTGAAGGATGCGAGTTGTGTGTGTGGTGATCGGCGTTGAAAAAAACAGCGCGAGTGGAAAAGCAGGGAGGGCAGCAGCACACCATGTAGCGGCCGCACCGCGCCCCGCTATTCTCAAGCGCGCTCCTGCCTGGCTGTTCAGACCGGTCAGATTGGACCCGCATTTCTCCGCGTCGGTCAGTCGGTCATATAGTGTTAGGGTTGCCATCATTAAGGGTTTGAATAACCGGGCACCAATATCCTGGTTTCACAGAGGAATAAGACACGCAGCCGTCATCGCTGTTTACCGGAACTTTAAGTGATTAAAAAAATAAAGCATAGACAAAGGCACATATTAATAATTGTTTGAATAATCATGATTTTTTCCATAATCAAGCAGCCCTACTTTAGAGCCAACATCCATATGCTAACATATGCAGTCAGGGAACATTGCACCACCTCACGAGATCCAATAGAGAAAGAGGTGTTAACAAAATGGTTATGAAATAGGTTGCCATAACATTACTAATGCTTTGCAGTGTGAGAAAACAAAAGCAGGAGGCTAAACCAGGGGATGAGGAAATCTTTAGGGACGCATGTTTAAAGCAGGTGGTGATATTTCCATCGTCAGTTTTAATCTGTCATCAGTCGTGTGCTGACTCGAGCCTCGCAGGCTAGAATGCTTACCACTGCTTGGCAACGTCGTCAGCTGCTCCGGGACTCTCGTAATCCTCCAGATTTGAACTGCTGCATATCGAAAATGTTTGATATTATCAGAGGATCCCACGATAAGTCTGGAAGCACTTTGGGAGATTTAAGACTGGATCTGCAGACCCCTCTCATTACCACACAATCTGGACCTAACACAGGTGGCGATAAAGGCACACTGCACATTTCCCCATGTCTTAGCTCTTCATCCACTGGAAACAATGCGTACATTCAAAATGTATTATTCAGTCTTTTTCATTGGGATGAATGTTTCTTTGTTCACGGATGTAACACACAACATGCATAAATTATTCACAAAGAACTAACAGCCTTGGCAAGCAGATTATCCTACCTGATGCATGAAGGAGTGATTAGAAACCTCCTTATACTATCAATAACACATTTACTGCCACCGGAGCAGCGTTAAACTCTTCACTGGAGTGATGCAGAAAACGATTCAGAGCGATTGTAAATCTGAGTTGTTTTCTGTTAAATTCATTCCCAGAAGTTTAGCTGTATTTTCAAAACAATTTTCAGGAGAACATCATTAACATGTTGGAAAACAATGAGCAATACGCAGCGAGCAGCTCACTCAGTTTAAAAGAAGAGACTTCTTTGTGACTTTGTCTCTGTCGCTGCATTGCACCGCCGCACAAACAAAAACAACACACAGAGGGAGTGCGGCACTTCTCTGAAGCTAAAGAGGGAACGAAGTGTTGTGGCTTTAATGCAGTTTTAGTCACATCCTAAATTTAGGAGAGATGACGGATATCAAAGTGTTTAGTGGGAAATCTGCAGAAAGCGAAGGCAGGTTCGCTAGGGAGAAATTAAAGCTCAGGTGTTTGAGGTTTTATACGACGTTTCTTGCTAATTGGGGTGTCGGTACCGAAGGAAAACACATGAAACGCACGCATTTGAGTCTGTTTCTCTCTTATCCTTTATTGAAAAGAAGGAAGGCCGACCATCAAAACTTAATTACATTTCAGTATCAAAGAGCAGACAGCAGTTAGAGCTTAAGGCCCAAAACAAACTGCCCAACCTTTTCCTCATTACTTCAGAAGACAGGGATGGAAAGGTTGTTCTAGTCATTTAGTGTGTGTGTGTGTGTGTGCGTGTGTGTGCACACTGTCTGCGTGTGCATTATTATGTGTTCATGTGTTCCAGGTTGGGAGACTGTACTGTATGTTTATGTTTGCATATTGTTTGTTGACTCGTCATTGGCACGAGCCGTTATGCTTCAGAGAACAAAGGCAATGTTTCCAATTGTGGCTGAATTTCATTTTGTTGATGCATTGACATGACTGCGGAGTTGGACAGGTGTTGTTAGTTATAAAATGTATGCGTTGGCTCCCACCTTTAAGAGTCTGCGATGGCAGTGGAGGAGAGGAGGAAGGGGGGGGGGGGGGGGGGGGGCAAAGGGATTTTTCCAGGGTTTTACTGGCCAGGGAAGCAGCTGTAGCACTCTTTTTATTCATTACACAGAGGAGAAACCATCAGTACTCCGTCCTCTAGGGAGTGTTTTGTTCGGAGCTGCTACGGCCTTCAGTCTTTGTCTGGCGAGCTTGTTTGAATATTAAAGCACTGAGAGAAAATAGTTGGCACTGATTCTCTGATTTAGTGGAGTCAGGTGAGGGGGATCAAATGGAAACTAGCATTCTCGACTTATGACGGAGATAATGATGTAGACAGTGACAATATTGACGCCTGACAGCAGTGATAATAATTAAATGTATTGATGACTCTGGTGCAAACGATGAAGGCTCTGACGAGGCTGATGGGAGCAGTGATGGACGTCGCAGGGGCTCATTTGAGCACAAACACACCAGCCGTATATATAATTAATCATTATCCTCGTCGCCTCAGAGGTAAGACGAGGACTTGAAAACTAGATCATCATCCCATCCTTCTATATTTGACCACTCGTGTATGGGGTCTCGTAACCTTCATTGGTAGCAGCGCTGCTCAAGCAGTGTCTGGGGTAATCAAGCGTTCTATTTTCCCACTCTCATCAGTTACTGAAAGTGGGCCGCCATCTCCCTGGCTGGACGGAGCAGACATCTACACACACACATCACACGCTGCAGCCTGTACAGTAAACATTATAGTGATAATTATAAGCATCACATAAAGTTGCTTCTGCTGTCAGTGGTGGTTGAATCGGGAAGTAAACTTAACGACAGCCCTTGTATAAGGCTCATCGTGGAGAATGTGTAGCAATAAAAGAGGTTAGAATGGATTTAGTAGAACAGTACAGTGTGTAGTATGTAAAAGCCTCATTACTACAGTTCTGTTAAATTAGCTAAAAATATATTTTCTTCACTTTGACATTGAGAGAAAGGGTATTTTTCACATTGCTAGGAATGTGATAAATCCCAAGAAATTATTATTATGCAGAGATCCTAAATAAAACAGACGTTAATATAGTGCTATTCTCTATGAAAATATCTGATTTATAGCATATTAGCATTATGATGAAGTTTATAAAGGGATGGAATTTATTCAGTTACTGTACAGCAACAAATATTCCTTTCAACTAGATGCGAGAATGGATATTCTAGGTAACATTAGGCAAAAAATCTCTTTGTACATAGTTTATGTATCTGATAAAGGTAGCAAGGAGGTATTAAGTTTTGTGGTGAGCACATCCAGTAAAATCCAGTTTGTGTAAATTCCAAACAAACGGCAAACCTAACCTCCTTGGCGAAGGTGATAAATGTAGAACAAGCAATGACCATTATGACATTTTAATTACACATTCAAGTGAAAATGAGGTCCGGTTTAGTTTTGCATAGTCAATACACTACAGTAGTACTTTGGTTTTGAAGAGGAATATGGAGACGGATCAAAAAACACACACAAGAACAAACACTTTTTAAAGGAGCAGAGGAGCGCTCAAAAAATTCTCTAGACATTGAGTTTGAGTTTCTATTCTTTTCTTTTGTCTTTTGTCCCCATCTGCTCTGTTTCCTTTCCTTCTATGTTTTGTCCTCAGCAAAGACTGAAGCTGCTCCCTACAAATCTCCAGGCTTCTTATTCCATTCTTGTGAAAGGGAATATGCAGAATAATTTAATAAATACAAATGTGCCTTAATGTTTCATGACAATTTTGCCCATTGCATCACAGCAGTGGGGCATACAGGTTCTCACTCAACGACTCTTGTTAAAACAAGAGGATGGTGAACTGATTGGTGGTAATAGCATCCAATCAAACTGCATATAATGGGTGTACCTATCCCCTCTCCTTTTATGTGAGTACATCATGTGTTCTTCGTCAGCTTCTGCTGTGTCACCCTGTGTTTGCCAGCTTTGTACTGTGTGTTCTCTCATTGCGACAATGTTCTTTGCTTCCCGGCACTTTCTGCCATTATCAGTACCACTCCTCTCTCCATGTTTCCACCATACCACTGCAATCTATTTAGTCAGCAGAGAATCTCCAGTGTTTCAGAAGTGCATTGCTTGCCAATTCCTATCGTATCAACTGCGAATACTGACCTTGGGAAGGTGCAAAGAATCACCACTCAATCAATGCTATTAATTAATCACATTTCCTGCAGGAGCACATTACAGAGAAGCAGGAGCTCAGTTGTGGACAAAAACACTTACTGCTGATGTGAACTGCTGCGTTCCTGAGGTCTTTGGCTTGTTGGAGATGAAGATGTAGCCTATAGCGCATGAGGCAGCCAGGCATTAATGTCTGACTTTCTGTCGTTGCTCTCTATCTTCACTCCTGTTGGTCTGCCACTTCTTTCTGATGAGGAAATATTGAGTGGAAAAGCGTAAACCCCAGGGTTGTGTCTCAGCAGCCTGCTGATGTGCTTGAACTGTGAAAATGTGAAAGAAGGCGAAGGGGGAGGAGGAGGTGGTGTTGTGGTAAAGGTGGGAGAGGCGGCCACGGAAACGAGCTGAAAACGATCTGCTGAACTGGAAAACATTTCAGAGAAAATGTGTGGGAGGTTTTTTTTTTTCTTTTAAGAGGATTGCCAAACCACTGTTCTGAAAGCTCAAAAATGTTGAAAGGACTCTGAAACGTGCATTACCTATGGAATTGTATTTTAACTGCTTGTACAACGTGTGCATGATGGATTTACCAGTGGGACTGCAACTAATGACTAATTAATGTGGCTTTTAAAAAATGTAAAATGAATCATTAAATGTAAGATCTCAGAGCGTAAGGTGTTGTTAACAGTGTAAAAAAGACCTGACATCCTTTTGAGACATAATCGTATAACTGTGACTTTAACTGTGAGCATTAAACATCACAATCCGGAGATGTTTGTTGGAGACAAGAGTGAGATCGGATTCAACATACTACTCCAACCATCCTACACAACAATGTTTTAAAGGTGAAGAAATTGCCATCATTCACACCAGGCCTTGGTCTCACCCATAATCTGTATATAAATATCCAGAATTCAACATATCGGATACACAAATGCTGCCATCTTGCACATTAGGAGTCAGAGTCTGCAAGCGTGGGATGGAGTCACAGTATTGAGGTCAATGTATTTGATCAACCTATCACAAGTGAGTCTCAGCTGTCAATCGTGAAGTTTTACCTTGGTTTTGTAGCCTCATATAACTAATTGAAACAAAACCTAAACAAAAAATAAACACTGACATAAATCAGTGTGATATAATTCCCTAGAATGGCAGAGAACATGTTTGACTTTTAAAGTAGGTCCATCTCCCTTAGATGGAACATGGAGAAGATGAGTTTTATGACCTACTGTGCAGCCAACCACCAAGAAGCTACACATTGGCCTCCCTGTTGTTGGGGGGGGGGGGGGGGGGGGGTGTCATATCGTCCACCCTATATACAGTCTATGGTCTCACCCCTGTGATTACATGTCACCACTGCTGTCTTCTAAGGTGAGTTACACTCCACCATACACTTTCTGCAGTACGTAAATAGCTTTGAAAGTTCAGCTCTATATTGTCTTACAGTAACTTACAACTATATTTTTGCTTTTGTTTGCTCACACCATTTTAATTAATTTTCTTTTATCACTTTCACCTTCTCAGTGTACTTGCTCTCTCTGTCTCCAACCACCACCCCCCTTTTTATTTGTCTGTTTGATGTTTTTCTCTCATATCTGAGATATTTATTCCTTTGTTCTGTTTGTCTCCTCACCCTGTTTTGACTAATGCAGCATATCGTTGGTATTTAAAGAGCCTTCCAAAGCGCAAGGATTAAGGTGACTTAATTCAGAACAAAAGATGAGGCAAAGTCTTAAGTTTGGGTTGCAAAAGTTGTATTTTCCCTTCGGTTGCGGACGTGTGGGAGAGGAGTGTTTCTGATGTTTTGTTGTGACTTTAGTGCAGCACTTACTACATTCAATTAGGTGTTACAGCTTGAAATGTTGCCAGAATGCAAGAAGTAATTAGCCTCCACGAGCGCTGGGCATTATGGCCTTAAATTTCCATCACAGAATAATTTGCAGCATGGACAGCAGCTATATATACTACACTGTATTTGTTTTTCCTGAAGCTAAAGTAGTCGTCACTGTCAGCTTGAACTAGGGCATCATGTGACCTATCATGCTATTGAAGGTATGTTGAAGACTACGAAATTGGAGGACACTAGCAAGCAAATCCGTGCTGATTGGGCAATCCCAACAACAAAGCTTATGAGAGGCAGAGTTTGGAAGTATTTTGGGTTTGACACTGGAGATGCTAAAGTAATAAAAAGATAAGGTTGTTTGTGGACTCTACAAAGCTGCAGTTTTAGACTACAACAACAACAACAAATCTGCCGACTCTTCTGTTGGCTTGCCACCCGGGGGAGGCCGCAGAGGCATGGCAGATAAGCAGAGTGACGTCATCTGTACAACCTTGTCAGATGGCCCTAAGCCCTCTTTGCTGTGTTGTGCTGTTGCGCTTCCTTTTGGTGGAGCTGACGTGAAGAGATTGTGAGCTGGAGCACCTGGCCACTGTCCTGTAAGATTACATGAACCTTGCCTGCCCAGGGGTCTTGCTGTGCACTGGCGGGATCGCGGTTGTGTGCAATGACTGTATATAAAGACGGACGACAGCTCCCGAAAGTGAAATCAAAACATCTTGAGCGTGGTGGTGGCTGGGCACAGTATGGGTTATTACCCCTTAAACCCTCTGGGTAGTTTTTTCACTTTGATATACGTGTTAAGTTTGGTTTTATTCGTTGTTTGATGCTATAATAACAGGGCGTAATGTTATGATTGAGTTACGATTGGTCGCTCATGTAAATCGGCAGGATGTTAATACACTGGATTCACCCCCTGCTCACTACTGCACAGACTCTGGCTCCAAATGATGTCACTGGTGCAACATGGCAGTGCCTGCAACCATGGTAGACTTTTTGTAGAGTGGTAGGAAGTGGAAGCGTGTTGTCATCTGTGGTTTAATGGTTGGGGATTGCAGTATAGTCCAAATGCAAAATCTAAGCAACATTCATTCCAGTGTATTTCCTATACTTTTTATACCATCTAACCGGCACATTTAATCTTTCCAGCATGTGAATTGAAAGGTGTTCTGGATACCAGTGATCGACTGATATCCAAGAAATCATCCCAAGATTTTTTGCTGTATCAAGTAGTGGTCAGTGGGTTTGTAAATGCCTCTGCTATAAGCTGCTGTGTTTAAAAAACTGTAAGTCCGTCAATAGAACAGAGCCAACATGGCCCACCAAGAGGCCGCCGCAGTAAACTGCTGCTGCTGCCCTTGGAGAGAGTCACCTCCAACAGCGCGATGGGTGTATTTTGCTTTCCAACACTATTTGTATAAACAGCTATTGATCCTACGGGAAGGACTGGCACAAGTCAGCAACTTTATCAACAGCTGAAAATAAATGAAATTACATTTTTTGATGGATGCTTCTGTCAGACGAAAAGAAAAACAAATGCCTACGGCACAAGGGGTTGCAGTCCTCGCCGTAGATGATTGTGCAGGTAAGGCAGGCTACACTGTAGATAGTGTGATTTCTTTTCAGATCCTGCATGGTTCTTATTATTAATTTATACAAATAGAGCAACTCTGACCCTCATGGAGGTTACTAATTTGTCTCTTTTTACCTGTTGCACCTTCACGTTCCTTTAATGTTGCCTTGTTAACTCCAGCCCCGGTGATCGAAATGTAATTCCCCTGAGCAGAGAGGGCTCGAGCAGCAGCCCTTAGACTGTGAGTGCTAATGAGATCCCAGCAAGCTCTTTCATAATGAAACATCTTTGAGGCCAATTGTCCATCACTAATAATCATATGGTAATAACCACCGCAAAAACCTGCGGAGGGACGGAGTTACAGTAATTTACTCTTTAAGTGCAAGCTCCTCTTAAGTAAGGAAAAGAGGTGGAAAAAAGGTGATAAAATGGTGGAGACAGGAACAAAGAATGGAGGCGTAAGTGCAAATAAAGTGAGTTTTTTTTTTTATAGGTGGGAAAAATGGGGGTGGATTTGTGATAACGGAGGCAACCATCCCACATATTTGATTTATCAGGAAAAAGTTCAAATGACAACTCTAAATCCTACCATGAATAACTGATCAATTAAATAAGTTTATCATGCATGTGTTAATGTGTGTGTTTTTTTGGGGCGGGGGGGGGACGGTGTTGGTTAATGTTTGTTTAATGTAGTTGCTAGAAAATGGGCCATTCATCATAATGCCTCTTCCTCATTTACAACTGGTGCAGGTTGGCAGGACTGCATTAGCGCCACCACTGGGACTGGCAAGCAGGGAACATAATGGAATCTAAATTGATGCCATCCAAGGCAGCAGCGTGTGCAGGCAGTAATTAGGGATTCAGAGACATGCAGGGAGCAGTTTTACATGTCATTATGGGTTTGCTCAGCTGAAGTAGCAACGTTTTTGAAAAATGGTTCAGATGTGTTACTCCCTCTTCTTTTTCTGATCGGTTTATTTGAAGGTGGCAACCAACGTCAACTACTTTGCTGCTTCCTCAATCCCTGTAACGCCATCTAATTCTTCTTCATTTGGTTTATTTAGTGGTTGGCAACCAAAGTGTCTTCAAAGGATGATCAAAGACACGTATCACTTGAGCCACTTTGGAAGAATTATGAATATGCTGCCAGAGACTGAATATCCCTCGTTTAAAACAAAATAAAGAAATAATTGAAATATTTAGAGCAAGGACCTTCAAGGTGTTTATAATTTCATCTCCATAGTTACAAGGACAAGAAACGTCAAGGCACATTACTCTGATGTCCTCCATGACAGTTTTTTTTTACTTTTACATCAGGGTTAAGATTGCTACGGAAAAGGAAAATAGAAAACCTGCACCAAAAAGTTTAGTTTTCTCAATTACTTCTCTGTTAATAACACAATGCTACTGAAACTGTAGAAACAAATACCTTAGAGGAAAGGGTTGGAAATTGGCACGTTAGTGGTATAATTACAGCTCAGTGGAGATGCATAATCCTCTTTCCAGAAAAGCCATTATCTGTGTAATGTCAGGGAGCCCGTCCACACTGGACGTGGTGATCGGTCAATAAGACAAAGGAGAGATGAGCCAGGATAAACAAAGTGCCACCATTCTGATTGGCCTGCCTCTGGTCACACTGGCCTTGCAAGCACACACTCACAAAGTCATACACATATTCTTATGGATAAATAAACGTATAAATGCTGGACCACCAGACCGTGACAGACTGTTGTTCTGCTGAGGTTACAGTGAAGCAGCAAATAGAAATGGCTTAATGGTCAGCAAGTCCAAGTCTCCATGAAACTTCAAATTGTAGAATTGGATACACATTTTTATTTAAAGAAATCAGCCTATTTACCTCCTCCAAGGCGATTATATTTTGCCCCTGTCTGATTGCTGGTTTGTTTGTTTGTTTGTCAGCAGAAATACACAAAAACAACTCAACTGATTTCCACTGAACTCAAAGAATGGGCCAGGAAAAAACCCATTCAAATTTGGTTTCAGATTAGAACAAAGACGCGGATCTAATATTTTTTTCTCATCTTTAATATTATTATTTTTTATTATATATTTAAGGGACTTATATTTATAAATTTGGTGTTAGGTTGATTTATTCAAAGGTGACTTTTAGACCTAGCCAGAAGTGTGTTCTCTATTAAGTGCAGATCTAGTAAATTATGTATTTCATTGTAAGAGAATTCATGCATCATTCACACAGTGCGTGTTGTAGAGAATTATTTTTTGCCTTAACTGTTTGAGACAAAAGTGATGACAAATTCCCTCAACAGCATACGGAATGATTGACAGCTGTTACGGTAAAGCACTTATTCATTTTGTTAAAGCTGCAAAGTGCTTAATATTGCTTTCAAGAGCATTATCCCTTAAGTAACTAAGAGAGAGACAGGTGCCTCCTCTGTAGTATAAATTAATTAATTGTCAAAGTATAAAATACATTTTCGGATCGCACATAGATTCCAAACCAGATCTAAAAGAATGCAAAGTGAGTGATTGAAAATATTACAAACTTTCTAAACCAGTGGTTCTCAACCTTTTTTCAGTGACGTACCCCCTTTGAAGAAAAAATTCTGCCGAGTACCCCCTGACCAGCGCAAAGCATTTTTGGTTGAAAGAAAGATGTAATGTGATTTATTAATCCTTGTAACTAGACACATTCAAATTTAAAACTCCATCAATTTCCATAACATTGCTCATTTGTAGTGGTCTCTCTTGAACTATTTGGAAATAAAAAGATATAAAAATAACTAGACTTTTATTATTATCTCAATATAAATAAAGATTTGTGCACATCAAAATAATTATCAACTTAAAGTGACCTCTTTTGGGATCATAATAAAGATATGTTCTCAAACTGAACTCATGAACTTAATTATAGCTAAACACTTCTTCCCAAAAAATTAATCATTAACTTAGTTTTAAATAAAAGATTAGCTCAAAACATATTTCTTTTTATATTTATCATCTTAAAATATCTCCTTTAAGGATCGAAAAGAATACTGACAGGTAGCATATTTCCGTTTGCTTCGGGGAGGCTTTTCACATCGTGTCTTGAGATGACCTGAATTCAGAAAGTTTACTCTTAAAAAACTCAGGTGGCTTAGCAACATGACTTTCATGTTTTGTCTGGAGATCCCGCTGAAGATGTGGTGGCTTAATGCCACTGTTGGCTAATCTCTCCCCACAGAAAAAAACAAAAAGTGTAAATAACCCAATCTATGTTAATGTTAATATTGGTGAAGTGTCTTTCTGTTATTTTATTTTGAAATATTTGTTCGCTTTAAGGTCATACAATTTCATTTCCGCTTTTGTATTACATGCTTTTATTTTGAAAGTTAATGATTCATGACGCGGACTTCTTGTCATGATCATTAACTTCACAACGGAAAACTTTTACGTTTTAGCGCCCCTCCGAAGAGGCACAAGCTCTCACGGTGTTGTTTAGGGAAGGCTCTCTGCTCTGGTTTCGCCTTCTTTGGTACTTGTCCCTCCGTGTTTCAGCAGCATTGCTGCTGCACTTCAACTCGACTCCATTGTTGAAGTTTTCAAGGCAGGTGATGACAGGCGATGACAGGTGGCGTGTGCCAGGTTGGGTCAAACCATCGGTGTGGGGGAGATTCTGTTTTTTTAGGATAATTAAATTGAAAAGCCTACTGAATATAAAATTTAGTTCATAAACTTACACTTATATTATATTGAATATTTGTAAAGTAACAATTTTTCAAGGATTTTTGAATGGATGCTAATTTTAAATATAAAAAAAAAAATATCCCAACTACCCCCTGGAGTACCTTCAAGTACCCCCAGGGGTACGCGTACCCCCATTTGAGAATCACTGTTCTAAACCATAGAAAAATGTTAATCTCAGCAGACTTTGACCTTAGGTTAATATTAATGATTCCTCAGGGTAATATTGACGTTGATAGTGGATTATTAATGCATATGTAATCAGTGTTTACATCTCCTCTTCCCTGCTTCTCAATTTGCATTTATTAATGCAGAACCACATTATCAGAATTCTCTAATGCATTGCCTTTTGCCTCTGGGTAGTTACTTCCTGTCCAACGATGTGCAGCAGTTATACAGATACTGTATGTGTTACCTGCTTTAACTAAACATAATAATAAATTATACGTTAGTAATGTATTGTCTGGCTACAGTGATCTGTTATGTCTCTGTTCAAATTCATGTCAGACAGTTTCAAATTATGCCGTTTGTTTGGCAGACAGGGCTGAAGTCAGATTTTCATCCTCTTTGACAAACAAAGTGCAACAGAGCTGAAATTGTTCCACATTGATCTTTCTGTTGGAAAAAAAGAAAACTGAGGATTTTCTGTGTCAGACCTTTTCGCCTTACAGACAAATGATGAGGAAAAGTTGCTAAAACAAAGACACAAAACTGATGACAGCGCCAAAACCTAATTGATGTGCCAGAATTTGCTTACACACATTCTCTGAATGCAGACACACAATTGTGTAGTGAAATACTGCTTGCAGTTTAATTAGCTTGACTCATCCTTTTGTTTCAAAGGAAAATAAGACCATAACTAGAATAGCTCTCAGTAGAACGCATATCATCCCCAAGGCACAACCATCCACTTGTGAAACTACACTTGCATTCATTAGATCCAGATTTTTCTGTTTTTCATAATTGCACCAAATTGTGCACACTCCTGAACATATTTGTTTTTTCACACTCAGCTTCATGAATTACTTGCTGAAAAATGAAGAGAAATTTGTAAAAACGCCCTTTCTCACATTATTAAAGAGTTTTTTTTTCAAAATCTGGATTTCATGAGTTCTTCCCTGTCGTCCCTACCACATCCTTTTGAGGTAATCCGCCCAGTATGTTTTTGCACAATCTTGCTAACCAACCAACAAACAAATGGACAGGTGAAACCATAACCCCCTTGGCAGAGGGTGTTATTATCTGCTAACCAATGAATAATTTACTAGAATACCTGATTTTGTGTTCATTATCCATCCAAATCTATTACTCTGCAACCCCCACTCAATCTAAATCATTAATAAGTTGCAGACACCAGTGAAAACAGAATGACAAAGTTGCATTCTTCTCAATCTTCAAACCGATTATCGATCCAGGCAAACTGTTGCACTAGTCATTAAACAAGCAGTACCCATTACTCCAGCACCTGGAGAGAGAGCTTTCTGACCTTGAACCTTGTGTTCTTACTTCACTGTCTCTGGGCAATGGCATCCACCACATCATTAAGATCCAGAGCTGTGACCAGATCTGCTTCAGTTGCAATCAGTCTGCAAATAGTGAAGAGCCCCCGGGGTCAGGTTGCTCCTCTTAAATGTGGTAAAAGGTCGTCATAGGTTGTCACTGGCGGAACATTGTTTAGTCCTCGGGCAGTGCCTATTCTTAAACATGAATCGTTATGTTTGGCGATACTGTTCAATCACATCTAATCAAATTAAATTACAGTTTAGAGTCAAATACACTTTGTTGATCCCTGCTGGGAAAACAAGAAGACGCGTGAAAAAGTTAAACCTACTTTAAAATTGTGAAATAATAATCACACAGTGTCACATGATTGAGGTCCTAGAATATCAGGAAGTGAACACCAGAATACAGAGGTTTCCTGCAAGTTTTTTTTTGTTCAGCACATTAGCTGTGGTTCAGACTCATCAACCCTAATTTCTAATTGAAAATGTTCTGACATACGCAGTGTTTATTATAGCTAAAAATGTCGAGATTTTCCACAAGAAAGACTGTTACAGTTATACACATTTTTACACAATATATTTTACTGGCTGCTTTATATACAGGTGTATTTTCAAGCATGGGTTCTATTTCCTGCACAGAAAAAAGGAAAGAGCAATTAGTTACAGCAATGTGCTACCTCATTACACGTGTTGGGGAAACTGCATTGGCAGTCCACCAGCTATCAGTCTGTTCCCCAATCAAACAAAATACAAACTGCACAAGACATTCTTTTCGCAGGAACACTCTACTATGCTTATTCAAAGTTAAATAGCGTTTTCATTGACTTCCATAACTTTTAAGGTTGGATTTAGCTTATCTGTATTTTGTTAACCACACACTGTAATTTGCATAGATCTCCATCGCCAGTGTACATCTCACTGAGGTGTGTTTATTTCGCTCCTTGCATATCTTTAAAGCAGCACTCAACCAGACCAATAAATCCATTTCATTTTATAGACATGTTATAATAGGTTCAAGTGAAGGCAAGCTTTGGCAGGTGACAAAAACGCTGAATACAATTTGAAATGGAAACATGATGGTGGAACATTGCTGAAGTTACAGTTTAGAACACATGGGAACACTTTTGGAGTTTCAGGGGTAAACAGTGTAGCTGATTAGGACCTATCTTCAGACGTAATCAAACAAGAGAAATAACATAACATGCCTCCATATACTGCTCGTGTGGTGTCATCCAATTGTCCGGAAGCCCCGACATTCATATTCTATTAGAAACCAGGTGTTTTACACTGTGTTTTAAGTCTAAAAGTCAGAATATCTTCAATCTGTAGCCTGTATTATGCAACAAAGTTGTACACACTGAGGAAAAAGTGATGTACTTTTTTGACGCTCCATCTTAAATGAAAGTAAGCAAGCACACTTATTTGACCAGTTCATTAGGATGTGATAATTGGCTTGGAACCATTCGACTGTGAGATGACAGGCTGCAACCTTGTTAATTTGAATTGCACCTCCATTACACTGATGTGTGTGTAATGCACAGTGAGTTGGGTGTGTCACTAATTACGCCAGTGACTTTATGTTTTTCAAGCAAGTAAACTAAACAAGCTCAAAGAACACTGCAATAATAGTAATAGTAATAGTTCAATTACACAATGTAAGTAAACTTGGCTGTACGCCATTTTCAGTTACAGAGTTTATAGGCTTCTGATATCTACTGTCCAATCGCTCATACATTCAAAGAAGCGTTTGAGCGACAGGATGCTTCTACAGCATTCTGGAAGATATTCCACTCCTATGTCTCCCCGCCTGTTTCTCCTTCTATAGTTTCTGCATAAATGTTACACAGACATAGCAAAGCCCTGTGGTTTACCTCATCACATTGACTGAACTGACACCATCGTTGGAAAAGGTGAATAGATCCAGGCAGGCAGGGGAGTAGTGGTCCGAGGCCTGGCAAATTTTCATGCAGCGTTTATGATTCAGTGAGTGTACCCCCATCATGCGCACAAAACCCTCAGCCTCCCCAGGCCACAGCACTACAGCAGCTGAGGATTGAGTCTGGGGTGCAGCAGTGATTCTTATTCGCTGTGACCATCGCGATGACCGTCCCAACAGCAAGCTGCTGCTTTCTGAACGTGAAGTCTCAAGGGTCTCTGGTACCTGGTCAAAATACCTGCGATGCTCCGTCTTGATGGATACGATGAACTTCTGTCTGATTATCACATTGATTTTCGATGGAATGCCCTTAACCT